>NC_027754.1:6615296-6630269 GCF_000695525.1 Brassica oleracea var. oleracea | reverse complement strand
CACTATGATCACCCACTCATTTACCAAATTAAGCACCATCTTTGTTATTTTATGTATTGTTGTTCACTATAAATACCATCACTCATCTCACTCTTTTGTACACCATAAACAAGAACAAGAGTTTATAATCAAAGAATCATTACATCTTCTTCTTCCTCTTTATAATAAACTCTCTCCCTTATATTAGTGTTATTTACTTCCTACGGGTATTAAATTCTACTCTTATTTAAATTTCTCGATACTATAAATTATAAGTTATTTCATAACAATATTTAATTAGTGTGATTAGTATTTATTCTGTTTTTGAGAAAGAAACCTGATCATACTTTCATCACCTTGGTTTATTGACTTATTCTAATTCTTAATCAAATAGTGAGGTGTCTGAATATTAAACAACGCAATAAAAGTTTCTGAGTATGACGGTATACGATCTACGCGTAGTTCACTGATTACTTCGTGTATTGTAGAAGTATATAACACACTATGTGATGGTTTGTGCCCTGTGCGGGATGAGTTTTTTCTAAAATGTTTTGTATTTTATTATTTTGCATTTTATTATTATAAACAATACATATTTTGTTATCGATAACCCCTTTTTACATTTGATTAGGAGTAGATATTTCGGTACCATTCGGTTTCTGTTTGTCTATTCGGGTTTTAGATTTTTGGGGTTAAACATTTTAGCCATATTCTTGTATTTATAAATTTTGTTTTGGGTTTGGTTTGGATTCTTGCAAGTTCAGTTCGGGTTTGGATAAACCGTTTAAATTATTTTAAAAAAATTATAATTTTATAAATACTTTAAATTTCTCAAAATATAAAAATAAAATAATATATAACATAGAAATTTTAATAATGTATGCCATAATATTTAACTTAACATAAAATTTGGTTTAGCTTAAATATTTGGATAGGAAATCAATAGATATTTTCAAGTACTTTGGTATTTTGAATATCATTTAGCTATTTTAGACATGTAATTTTAAGTATTTTTATATTTTTCCAAGTATTTTGAACAACTTTAAAACATCTTGTATATTTTGGATTTAGATATTAAATCTCAAAATAATTAATATATTTAAGTATATAAATCTGATTCATATATACTCGAATACCTGAAATATTTTGGTTTGGGTCGGGTTTGGTTTCGCTTCTCTAGATATCAAAACTTTGAATCCGTCCGAATATCTAAACAAATTAGATTCAGATTCAGTAATAATTTTTTGGATCAGATTTGGTTCAGTTTTCCGGATTCAGATTTTTTTCTCATCCCTATATTTGATTGTAACAAAGTTTTAAACGAAAGTGATGGTGGTTATATTGATTTTGGGTATGTAACAATTTTAAAACCAAAACACATTCTACTATGTACGCGGCCTATTTAGTTAATTATTAAAAATTGTTCTAGACCCATTTAAAGAAAACGATGGGCTGAAAGAACCAATCCACAAAAGTCTATAAACATAAGTGAAAGTTTTGAAAATTTGTTAGATTGACCAGCTGAAAAAATAACCATAAAAATCTTTAAAGAACGTCGGGGTTTTGGTTCAAAGGACGCAATTGCAAAGAATAGTTAATTTATAAGATCTAATGTGACCACATTAAGCTCAACCAACTTCTCACCCAAGTAATATATGTTAATTTATAAAGATTTGTGCAGGTATTATAAGTCAAAAATACAATGTAATAAATTCAAATATATGCAATCTCTTTCACCAAGTTATTACCACCTTCGATACGAATACAAATATACTATTGATTTCCACAATTAGTTTCACATGTTTGAGTACATAATCAGCATGGGGTTTTTAATATATTAGAAGTCATAAAACATGTAAGGAAAGATTTATAAGGTTAGTTATTTACATATTCGAATAAGGTTTGATATATTATAGTTTTTAGTCATCTATTAAATGTTCCGCCTTTGCTATCCTAGTACAGTCGAAATTAAAAAAAAAAAGGTGAGGAGCTCTCTCAGTTTGACATGTAATTATGCTTTTTAAGGTTATCATTTAACCAATGCTCCAGGATTAATATATAGAAGATATATTGAATAAATAAAAGCCACTAACTATTATGTATATAATTAAATTGGTGCTAACATATAAATAAATTTTATTAATCCAAACAATATTTTTTTTTCTATTTGATATGGTATATAATTAAATATAAATGATATTAACATATGTATAGTATATTTTATATTAATATCTATTAAATGATGCTTCTACTAATATGGATTTTTGATCATTTGTATATTTTATAGCAAAAACTTCGAATTACTGATAACAAAATTTTTATTGTGAGATTAATAGTTTTAGTAATTTTTAAATTTTTAAAAATAATTTGTCAATATTTGTTCAACTCTTTTATCAAAAACATTGTTCAAAGTAAATTTCTAAATTAAAATATTTATGTATTTTATATGGTATATAGTTTAATTTAAAATGATATATCTTTTAATCTTAATACTTATTAAATGAAACTTTCTACTTATATGATTTTGTAATCATAGTCATAACAAAAAAATTTAAACCATGGATCACAAAATTTGAATGTGGAACTTTTGACAGATTTAGTAATTTATAGTCGTTTTAAAGAATTCAAAATATAACATATACAGAAAAATCTAGATTTCTATTATATGGTTAATATGATTGTTTAATTTATTTTAACAGTTTAAAATTAAACGGATATGATAGAAGATACATTTATTTTTATCAAATCTTTATTATTCAAAATCATTAAATGTAGGTAATTCCGTAATTTTTATTTAAAGAAATAATGAAGAAAATTAATAATGAATTTATGATTAGTTTAATAAAAAATTATTATATATTTAGATGGACCAACTTATTTCTCTAAAGATTCTAAAAATCACCCTAGTGATGACAGGTGTGACTACCAAAAATATTGTACTTCTCAATTAATATATCGAATGATCCTGACTAGGCAAATTAACAAAATGGTTCGGTAGCATTCGGATAACTTACATTACATCATTTTGGATCCTGCTTCCGTTGACCTAATACAGGGAAAGTGTGAAATCGTGCAGTTGAGATATTCAAACTACAGTAGTTTATTCTATATGATGACACTAATATATTTTGATGATTAATACATTCTTGCACAAATTAATATAGAGTAATACAGTTTTGTTTGAGATGGTCAAGGTCCAGGTTACATTGTCTTTCTCTTTAGAGATTAAGAGACTGCAAAACGTCTTGAGGGCATCAAAATATAAAATACTGCGGAACATCGTATCAGTATAACATTATGCAATTATATCTAGAGGAGATACTGTTCTTTGTGCTTTCACTTTTATCAAAATAATATTTGTTCACTGATACAGATCTCAAAACGAGCACTTTTGGGCACGTTGGATTACACATGAGGGAGATGGGTATTGTTCTCTTTCCTAGCTTGCTCTTGTTAAGTACATCCTTAACC
Organism: Brassica oleracea var. oleracea; assembly: GCF_000695525.1. Lineage (NCBI taxonomy): Eukaryota > Viridiplantae > Streptophyta > Magnoliopsida > Brassicales > Brassicaceae > Brassica > Brassica oleracea. The sequence goes on along the minus strand of NC_027754.1, from coordinate 6,626,819 downwards.
AAAGGTTATGCAGCTATAACTAGAGCAAGTCCCTTATCTTTGGGACAAACTCTAAGTTCCCCTGGTGGGACGTATGAGTTGGGTTTCTTCAGTCCTAACAACTCTCAGAATCAATATCTTGGGATCTGGTTCAAGAAGCTTACACCACGAGTGATTGTGTGGGTGGCTAACAGGGAAAAACCAGTGACAAACCTTGTAGCAAACCTCACTATCAGCATAAATGGTAGCCTTATCTTGCTTGACAGCAGTCAAAACGTTGTTTGGTCAACCAGAACACCTTCCACATCTAACAAGTGCCATGCAAAGCTATTAGATACCGGCAATCTTGTCATCGTCGATGATGTTTCAGGATCTATTTTGTGGCAAAGTTTCGATAATCTTGGGGATACTATGCTGCCTCAATCATCGCTAATGTATAATCGTGCCACCGGTGAGAAGCGAGTATTAACTTCTTGGAAAAGCACGTCTGATCCATCCCCTGGAGATTTTGTGATTCAGATTATGCAGCAAGTGCCGCCACAAGTCTTTACTATGAGAGGCTCGACGCCTTATGGAAGAAGCGGTCCATGGGCTAAGACAAAGTTCGCTGGTGTACCACTGATGGATGAATCATATGCAAGTCCATTCAGCCTTTCCCCGGATGTAGAAAATGGAACAATAAATTTCTCTTATTTACAAAGAAATTCTGAATTTTCCCGTGTTGTTATAACATCGGAAGGATCAACAAAGCTTTTTCAGTACAATGGGACAGGATGGCGTCTTGGCTACGAGTCTCCAGGAAACCCATGTGATCTTTATAGTGCATGTGGACCTTTTGGAGTGTGTGTGACGTCCAACCCCACAAAGTGTAACTGTATAAAAGGGTTTGTACCAAAATCTATGGAAGAGTGGAAGCGGGGGAACATGACTTCTGGGTGTGTGAGACGCACAAAGCTCTCTTGTCAGACAAACTCATCTACAAAGATACAGGGAAAAGGCACAGACGTATTCTATCGTATGGCCAATGTAAAGCCTCCAGATTTCTACAAATATTCAAGATTTGCTGATGAAGATCAGTGCAAACAAGGTTGCCTCAGCAATTGCTCTTGCACTGCTTTTGCCTATATTTCTGGAATTGGATGCTTGCTTTGGTATCAGGAGCTAAAGGACGCAGTTAAATTTTCTGTTGGAGGAGAGTTTCTTTCTATCCGTCTTGCACGTTCAGAACTAGGTGGGGCTGAAAGGCAATTTCCTTTAAAGAACCATCATCTATTACATATTAAGTTATTAATATTTTTTTTACTATGTTTAAAAGTCTCAGCAGGAAGCATGAGAACCAAGATTATTGCAAGTGGTATCTGCCTTTCCATCATTGTAATTTTGGCCTTTGCCTCATATAAGTACTGGAGATACAGAGAAAAACAAAATGGTGAGACACCGGAAAACATAGTTGTTATTTTTCTTTTCTTGTGCTTTTCTTTTACATCTCAACACTTCCATAGAGATTATGGAAGTTTATGTATTGCAAATATACATTTACTTGAAGCTTGTCTTATGATCTTTAGCTTGCTAAACTTCTTGAAATCTTATACTAACTCAAAGAAATTTGTGATTTGTTGGGCCAGCTCGGGTATTCTTCAACAGTTCACAAGATTCATGGAAAAATGATTTGGAACCACAAGAAGTCTCAGGTCTAACATTCTTTGAGATGAAGACCATACGATCTGCTACTGGTAACTTTAGTGCCTCAAACAAACTCGGTCAAGGAGGATTTGGTCCAGTTTATAAGGTAAGAGATAGTCTCCCTTTGCTCTTATCATGACTCTGATGGATGTCTGTCTGCAACTTTTTTTTCTAGGGAAAACTATCAGACATGAAAGAAATTGCTGTTAAACGTCTTTCTAGCAGCTCTGGACAGGGTACAGAAGAGTTCATGAATGAAATACAACTCATCTCAAAACTACAACACAGAAACTTGGTTCGGCTTTTGGGATGCTGCATTGATGGAGAGGAAAAGTTACTAGTTTATGAGTTTTTGGTGAACAAAAGTCTCGACACTTTCCTCTTTGGTACGCTCCTTGTGCTACACTTGCATCTACATTTGTAACTTATCCTTTTCCTTTTACTTCCATCTTTATAAGATTGTTTTCTTCTCGCTTAATGATGTGCGCTCTGTTGTTGGCTAGATTTGAGGTTAAAGCTTCAGATTGACTGGCCTAAGAGGTTCAACATCATTCAAGGTGTTGCACGTGGGCTTCTCTATCTCCATCGTGACTCATGCCTTAGGGTCATACATCGAGATATGAAGGTCAGCAACATTCTTTTGGACGAAAACATGAACCCGAAAATATCAGATTTTGGATTGGCCCGGATGTTTCAAGGAACTCAACATCAAGTCAACACTCGAAGAGTTGTTGGAACTATGTAGGTGTCTATACATTTGGTCTTGCACAAGAAAAGTCTTACTTATATATAAACTTAGCAGACTATTTGTGATATGAAGCAGAGGATACATGTCTCCCGAGTATGCATGGACAGGGACGTTCTCAGAGAAGTCCGACATCTATGCTTTTGGAGTTCTGCAGTTAGAAATCATAAGCGGGAAGAAGATTTCAAGCTACAGCTGTGGAGAGGAAGGCAAAAACCTTGTTGAATACGTAAGACATTTTCTCTTACCTCCTAGTGTTCCAAAAACAATATTTATAATGCAGAAAACTTCTTTAAGGATAATACTTTCACCAAAAAAAAACACTTTTTTATGGGTGTCATTTTTAAACTATATGTCAGGCATGGGACTCTTGGTGCAAGAATGGTGGAGTGGATCTATTAGATCAAGACATTTCAGCCTCGTGTTCTCCAGCTGAAGTTGCTAGATGTGTTCATATTAGTCTGCTCTGCATCCAACAACAAGCTATTGACAGACCAAACATTGCAAAAGTAGTATCTATGATCACGACTGCAGTGGATCTACCGAGACCTAAGAAACCAGTGTTTGCATTGCATGTTCGAAACCAAGAGAGTGGTGTGTCAGTACCAGTGTCTGTGAATGATTTAACACAAACTGCAATATATGGGAGATAAAATTTCCCTTATGTATCAAACTTGCTACAATGTAAAATGGAGAGTGATCGCTTAGATTTTAACTGCACATGACTTGGTTTGGTTGTAAACAAATTTTGTGTTAATAAAGCTGACTAATCAGTATACAATGTTTGTCTGTATGTATTCCTCAGAGCATCAAGTATGAGGAATAGGACATCGACTAGTTGTTTTGTTTGATAGATGAATGTCAAGCTTCCTCTTTGATTAAGAAAACCATTATGTCATAGGCATCCACCAAGTAAACCAACTACTGATCATGGGACTAAACACAAAATTTAATGAAATTGTTCCTACAAATAAAATATGGCAAGTGTTCTTGTCGAATATGAGAGAGTTTTTAGATATTGTTCACTTGGACTTGAGATATAACAAATAGTATGAGGCCTTGATTTGTTTTAGTTAGAGGTCACTTGATTGTTTGTCAAGTTACTTAAAAGGATGTTATTTGGTTATGTGTTTTAGTTTTATTTGAAAATCTATATAAATGCCCATTTTCTCTGGGACTTATGTCATGTTTATAAGAAATAGCTACCATATTAAAACTATATATACTTTGGTTTGGTTTAGTTTATATATCGTCGATTTTTTATTTATTCGGTTTTAATTATACCCAAAAATCATAAATATATTTATCTTTTATAATATTTTGTGAACTTTACTTTATATAATTAGATATCGGCTTTAATAGTTTTTAAATAGACTATTTTTTTACTATTTAAACTAATTAGTAAACATATTAAGTTAATAATAATAATATTTTTATAGAATAAAAATAAGAAAAATTAGTAATCCATAATATTGTTAGATAACTAAATTTTAGTACACATATTTGTTAACAAAAAAGTAAAAATTATGTTTGGTTTAATTTGATAAAAATCAAAAATAAATTTTAAAGTTAAAGTAAAATATTAAATTAATAAAATCAACATTTTAAGTATAAATATCTCTTTATATCAATAAAATAATTTATATATATATATATATATATTATTAATTATATTATATAATTTACATATAATTATATTACTGTATTTTAATTGATTGGTTTATTCAACAGAAAAATCACTCAAATCCATGGTGAAATTAAATTCATATGTACATTTTTTTTTTTGATCAAAATTTCATATGTAAATTTATATGAGTGAATAACTCGGGTTTCAAACTTGGGTTTAGAAATCGGAAACCCAATAACATATGACTCTTTTTTTTTGTATTTCCAAATGGATTAAAATATCTTTATTTCGGTTGACCAAAAAAAAAAAATTCTTTACTTCAGAACAAAACAACTAAAAACCAATAATCAATAACCCGAACAAAGTGATTGTTTGATGATGTGTTCGAGCTAACATTTGATTGTTGAATACTTGAATTCTTCTCTAAGGTTTTTAGTTCATGATCTGGTATTTAGTTGGTTTTTCATGATGGGAACTTGGTAATCTTTTGGATCGTGCGAGTCCTCATCAATAACATGTTTCCACAATTCCTTTCCTAGACAGCGTTAATTTAACAAGCATGATTCAATATTTCAAGTCCACTGCCAGCCAAATTCAAAATGAAACTTTATTCAAAATCTTAGAACAACATTTTTGAAAAAAGGTTGAAAAAGTTTTATTCCCCAAGTAGAAACGTTAGTTTAGCAACCAAAAGATTCGAAGCATAAGATCACACGGATAAAAACACAAGCATAGACTCTAGAACGTGACTACAGTTCTTCGGAGGTCTCTGTCTATCGAACCCAACCTGCTTCGATATTGTCAAAGCTTCCAACAAGACCATCGTCAATGAAATCTCCTCCTCCTCGTTTCACCTTGACTTCTGCAGGCTTCACAGGATAATCACCAGTGAAGCACGCATAGCAGAAGCTCTTGGAGTCTTCCCCTAAGTGTTTCTTCAAGGTATCAAACGAGAGAAACGCAAGAGAGTCACTCCCGATGAAATCACTAATCTCTTGAACACTCATTCTGTTGGATATCAACTCCTCGGAGCTAGGCGTGTCCACTCCATAGTAACAAGAAGCTACAATAGGAGGACTCGCGATCCTCATATGAACTTCTTTAGCACCAGCTTCTCTCAGCAAACGCACAATCTTAGACGAGGTCGTACCTCTAACAATCGAATCATCAACCACAACAACTCTCTTCCCTTCCAAAACACCACGGACAGGAGACAGCTTCAGCTTCACACCAAAGTCTCTGATCTTCTGCGACGGCTCGATGAACGTCCTCCCAACATAGTGAGACCTAATCAGCCCCTGCTGAAACGCAACACCTGACTTAGCAGCGTAACCCAGAGCAGCGACAACGCCAGAGTCAGGCACAGCGATCACAACATCGCAGTCAACAGGCGACTCCGTAGCCAAAATCTCCCCAAAGACATGCCTAGACTCGTACACAGACCGACCGAACACAATAGAGTTGGGCAAGGAGAAGTAGATATGCTCGAAAATACACTGCTTGGGCTCGTTATGAGGCATCAGACACTGCGACTTCACACCGTCTTTGTCCACAACCAAAACCTCACCAGGATAAACCTCTCTCTCATAAGTAGCCTCAATCAAATCAAGAGCACAAGTCTCGGAAGCGAACACAACAGCTCCGTTACTTCTCCTACCCATCACTAAAGGCCTAAACCCGTGCGGGTCACGAACAGCGACAAGCTTATCCTCAGTGACAAACACCATGGAGTAAGCACCTTGAAGCTTCTCACAAGCATCAATGATCCTCATGAAAAAGGGTCTAGCTTTAGAAATCGCAATCAAATGAAGCACAACCTCAGTATCAGAGCTAGTGTTGAAGATGGAACCGTTCTCCTCGAGCATAGCCCTCAGCTGCTTGTAGTTCACCAAGTTACCATTGTGGGCAACGCCGATGGAGCCGAAGCGATAGCCGGCGACGAAAGGCTGGACGTTCTTGAGCATGGAGGCTCCGGCGGTGGAGTAGCGGACGTGTCCGATCGCGAATTCGCCGGGTAGCTGGTCGAGTTTGGACTCGTTGAAAACCTCGGAGACTAAGCCGACACCTGTTATGGTCTGGAGAACCTTTTCGTTGCTGACGGTTACGATACCCGCACCTTCTTGGCCGCGATGCTGAAGCGCGTGGAGGGCTAGGTAACAGAGACGGGAAGCTTCCGGATCGCCGAAGATTCCGACGACTCCGCACTCTTCTCGAGGCTTTTCGTCGCCGTCTTCGTTGTAATCAAAAGAGGGGAGAGAATGTTCTCCGGAGGACTCAGAGGAGAAATACTGGGAGACTCCATGGACGAGGAGAGGAGAAGAGGAGCTGAGGGAGAGAGGGGAAGGTTTAAGGAAGGGTTTTGGGAGGAGAGAGAGGGGTTTAGTGGTAGAAGGGTTGTTTGGTTTGGGGCTTAGAGAGAGTGAAGAGGAGAAGGTGGTGGTGGCTGCCATGGATGATTGAGAAAGAGAGACGAGAATGAGTCCCGTTGGTTTTTGTTTGTTGTTTGTTGTTTGGTCTTTGATTCTGAGAGTGATTGAAGCCGCCGAGTGGGGGAAGGGTTTTGACTGTGTTTTTGCCACCTCCCGAATCTTTTCCATTCCTTTAGGGTTTTTCTTGTTTTATTTTGTTTTTTGAAATTCGAAATACAATCTCGAGCCTCGAGCTCCAATTTTTAATGTGTTTAACCGGTCAAAAATAAAACTATTATCGGTTCACCTAGTCAAAATAAAATTATTATCGGTTTAGCATTTCATTTAATTGTTTTTCCGAAAAACATTTTGATGGCTCGGCTATCTAGAGCATCATAAAAACATATCTTATTTAAGAACCGGTTCTTAGTTTTTTTAAGTTAAAAGTTAAGACACGCATTGTTATATTCCGCTAAGAACTCCACCCTGAGAACCCCCATTAAACATGCTCTACGTAGGCGGTCTCTCAAATGATGAAATAAGCTAAAACATAAGCTAAAACATTGGTGCAATCTCATTGGGTCTTTTTCGTTGCTGCTTGGATGGAGTATCGTTATATAGGTTGGATTCGTCGGCTTCAGTGTGGTGGTCATGAGTGTGTCCTGGCTCCATTGAAGCTCAGTGGTCAACTAAGGCTACGTGCCGTTTTTTGGTTTTAAACCGATTTCTCTAAATTTTTTGGTAATAAAGGAATGTGGAGCTTAGTTCAATTGTGTTTGGTCATTGAGTAGTTTGATTGTTAACCGTGTCGGCTGTTCAGGTGGAGATCCGCTTTCTCGTAGCTTTCATCAATTTAAGCTTGTTCTTGAGTGGCGTTTGCTCAGGGTCCTTGTCGGGTCATGTCTTGGAACTTTTCTACCATCCCAATAATTCGATCATCAAGGCTTTCTCTTTCATTTCGACTTCCCTTATTGACTTGATTCACTTTATTGATATTTGTTCTAGTTCCTTAAGTTTCCATTGATATTGTTTCTTCTTAGTTCTTGTATTGTTAGTTGCTTTCTAGATTATCACTTGGCTCCGGGTAGTATTGTTTTACGCTAGCTCTTGGTTCCAGAAGGGATCTTTACCTTATCGGCTTGGTGTAATTCACGTTTAAGTTTGAATATTAATCCAACATATGACAAAAAAATACTGAAGGAAACTTTTTTTTTGAGCAAACTAAAGGAACGATGAGTTTAGTCTATCTAACCAATTTCTATCACATTTAGTCTAATCTAACCAATTTATATCACATTTAGTCTAATCTAACCAATTTATTTTTGAAACTATGAGTTTTGCCCGCACACGCAGGCATAGCGTTATTTAATAAATATTTATTAATAAAATATATTATTAGTTTAAAGATCAAAAAAATTAAATAAAACATTAAATTTATACTATTTAATGAATCTTTCAATTTCTTAATTTCTTAATTTTTATTGATTTAAGAACATTATTTTTGGATAACAACACTAGTATTTTGTAAGTACGTTGTTATCTTGAACAAATTTTTTATTATATTAATTTATAAATAATAAAATAATAAAATAAACAAATATATAATTGTTAATATAAAGTGATGTTATTAAACCAAATTCTAGGAATTAGCATAATCTACAAAATCTCAAAATAAATCAAAAGCACAAGAATGTTAAATCAAACACAAGTTTACATATTATATTAGTCAAAGTAAATAAGAATATTGATGTATGTATAATTATATTGTGAAATACTTCCTATAATAATTATATAAACACTCAAGCAGAACAACTATGTTGACAAACAAAACATTAATATGTAATATATATTTGAGGAAATTTTAATTTAAACAAAGTTATAATTCTTTAAAATTCTCGAAAAATTAAAAGTAAATAAAGTAAATTTTAAATTTTCATAAATATAAGGTACTTGTTGTAAAAAACATATTTTGAAAATATTCTTTTTGAAAGTTATTATTACAACTGGATGATAACAATAAATATTTAGTAAAAATAAAAACAAAGAAATATTAAATTTTCAACTTAAATAACAAATACAACTTATTCTTGCAACTGAATGATAAGAATAAAAATGAAAATGTCACGAAAATCATGTTAACAAAAAAATATAAATCAAATTTATTGTTATTGTTTATATACTTCTCTTTAGTATTTTAATACTATAATAAATTTAATAATTTTTAAAAATATGCCATGACATATTATGTTTACAAACAAATATGAATCAATTTTTGTTATTTTGTATAAAACTATTTATAATATTTTAGTATAATGATAAATCTAATTATGATGTGTATATAATTATAAAAATAAATAAATAAAAAGTAAAGAAGTAGATAAACACAAAATAAATACATGGAGTTATCGCCTTCTTTTTTCAAAAATATTTTCCATTTATTTTTGAGATATTTTTATAATATTAATTTGTAACCAGTTAAATAATGAATTATATAATTTATTTATCAATACTATTAAAACAGAAGGTTTTTTTTTTTGAAGTACCATTCTGTTTCAACAGTAGTTACAATTCTCTGCCAGTAGGTTATTTTTAAGCTATGTTTTTAATTAAATCAGTATTTTCGTAATTCTTTTTATTCAAACAGCAAGCAAGCGAATATACCCTAAATCCCTAATAATACTAAACAACATCTATTCTGTTTGATTTTATATCACTACCGTGGATTGTCGAAGCTTGATACAAAGGGTTTCGAGACTTCCATTCCTACGATTGGCAACAATATGCTTGATGATTTTTCTATTCTGTCCTCCACTGATCTCCCCCGAACAACATATATGTGAGTTTTATTTCTTTGATGAGAATATTTTGTGTTCATCCGCTAAGCAGTGTGGATTGTTGATTTTAGTTTTTGTTTGGGTTTCAGTTTGATGAGTTTAGTAAGAAGCTGTACAGATGGTGAAGCCTGCGGAAGGAACAACCACACTCGCTTTTTTCTTCTAAGGTGTCATGGTCGCTGCTGATTCTCGGGCTAGGAGAGGGGGTGAATCAATCGAGATGAAGGAGAAGATTGATGTCACTAAGAAAGCCAACGACTAGGTATATACTTCTTTGCCCGAATTGAGTTTTTTTTTTGGAAACCCTAGCACTCAATTTTGCTAAGATCCCAATTTCTTTCATTTTATGGTTTTGTTCTTGATTCCAGTCACTTGGTTTCTTCTTGCGTATTGGGTTCGTTTTGTACTTATTCCGATTTCGTTTCAATTACTCTGTTTTATTCTCATTGAGCTGTTATCTTCACCCATCTTTAAAGAGCTCAAAGTTTAAGCTTTTTATGTTTTCGCAATGTCTTTACATAAAATAGTTTCTTTGTCTTCCCAAAGTGATATGTTGATGAATCGCTAGTACTGAATGGATACCTTATTTGACTCAGATCTTTTAAGGAAGCCAATCATTAACCCTTTTGTCTGTATTTGTGGGATTTGGCTCAGTTTAATCGTATTTGAGTCTTGATAACCTGAAAAGGCTTCCATCACATTGGTGCTTCAGCCTGTTTATCTGACCCTGAGGAAAACACTTCTGTGGAGGGTCCTTTCGCACCTTTTATTCTCCATAACTCTCTTTCTCTGCTTATGTATTTCCAGCTTATAAATATAATTGTTCTTGCTAACTTGGACTTTATTTATGTACAATTTTCTCTTTTATTGATAAATGTATTGTTAGTTGATATGCGATTTACTCGCGCCTGTTCCATATTTCAGTGCTTCAGTGTCAATGATCTTTATCAACAAAGCTGTGATTATGCAATGTCCACACTCGATGCCTTTTCTAACACTTCCGTTAGGTACTGAAGATTTTCAACAACAAAAGGTATCTCCTTTCGTCAGTCTACATTTATTATTACTCACTTTCCTCCAATATTATTTTTATGATTTGGTCCTTTTGTTTTCTTCTCTGGGTTGTGTTAGCAAGTGGCTAATTCATCGCTTATACATTGTGGGATACAAAATGGGACACAGCAGAGCCAACGTAATCGTTTTGGCCATTTCAAAAAAAGCTTCTCTGCGTTTCCATCTTCTACAATGCTAATGTTGTATTTGTTCGTGCAAGGTTGAGATGATTCAATATTCTTTTATATATCGCCATCTAAAAGACTCACTCCTCATATTGTTATATTTGTTTTGATAGCCGGTTATATGTTTGGTAAACGGAATCCAACAACTCATGTATATAATATGTTCTAGAACTAGGACTGATTTATTACCTTCGTATAAACTTTATCATGTTTCAAACGCTGAATATCTTGATCAAATCAGGTAGCTTTATATGTGCTACTAACAGCTGCAGGTTGTTTAATTTCAGACTTGGAGATTTGGCAGAGAAAACATATATATAGAATAATTGACGTAAATTTAATCTATTGTTATGAACCAGATTCTGAATGGTTCATAACCGAAAGATTATGATTTGTAATCTTTATGATTTGTAATCTTTTCATTTATCTATGACGGTGTAATTTCCTATATAAGGAACCTATATGTTATGAATAAAGATAGTCTTTTTTATTACTTTTACAACACGTTATCAGCACGAAACTCTAAATCCCTAAGTTAATACCCAAATCGAAAAATCCTAAAACCCTAACCCTAGCCGGCGATCCGACGAACCCTAAACCCCGATCGCGTCTCTTGTTCCCGCATCTGTTCCAGCTCGCGCCCCCAATCAACTTCAGCCCAAGGCGTTCCTGATCCAAGCTCAGACGTTCACGACCCGAGAGCAGCTCCAGCACGCGACCTCTTCCTCGTTCGCGACAGCATCAGACAGCTCGCGTCCGACGATCAAGGCGTTCCCGATCAAGCAACAAAGGACGTCTGCGACCCAATAGAAGCGACTCAATCCATTCCAGTTCGCGTCCCGTTCGTGTCCAGCTCGCGGCTCAACTCCTTTGGTGGTCCGATTCAACAATCATCTAAGGTTAAAAAGTAATTCAAAACCTAAGAACCCATAATCGAACATGGATTGATTGATAAAGAATGAAACCCTAAATCCCTAATCTTTATGAATCAAAACCATAGGGTAATAGA
>NC_027754.1:6613019-6613471 GCF_000695525.1 Brassica oleracea var. oleracea | reverse complement strand
TGATGCCTTATATTCACCCAGCTCTAAGAGCAAGAGCAGCATATTGAGTTTTAAAGTTATAAGAACGAATGATTTCCATATTGAAACAATGGGCGAAGTAAACAAAGAGTTCCTTCATATATATGTATAAAATCGCCCAAGGGCATAATAAGTCCTAAAGACTATACCTGCATTCTCTACTGACCTAGACTATGCATAGATCAGTATGATAGAGGGTAAAAGCCTGCGAAAATATATAGTTTATGGCACGACCGGATTGGCCATCCTGGTCCAAACATGATGCGAAAATTGATATTCAAAAGGCACACATTAAAAGATAAGAAGAGTTATCCCAAAGAATCTCACGTGTGTAGCATGTACACAAGGGAAACTCATTAGGCCATCACCAGTAAAATGGCTACGAGACCCTTTTTCATAATAAAGACTATATGTCTAGATAATACTGGTGAATA
>NC_027754.1:6611807-6612422 GCF_000695525.1 Brassica oleracea var. oleracea | reverse complement strand
TAGACTTGCTAGAATTTGACTGATTGATTAAATGTCTTTAAGATTGATAGTCTCATTGTCCTCACAAGATTGAAATCCGAATTGATTGTTTTAAAGAGTAAGGCCGAATGAAAATTATAGCTAAATATTGAATGATATTTGATTTGAGATGTCGAAAATCAACCTGGATTTTGCTGCCATAAATTTCTCTGAGATAATTATTTGAGATGTCGAAAATCAACGGTGGGCATTGGATACAAAGATTATCCTAAAGTCAAAAAGACTTGGTGAATGAATCACAAAAGGCGATAATGCCAAATGAGAAAGATTGATACATGGCAATATTAATTATTAGCCATCATCTTATTAAGAGTCTCAAAGATCAGTATCTAACTATAGAGAATTCTCTAGACCTTTGGACAAAGTTAAAAAATCGAGATATAATCACCAAAGAACGGTGTTATTACCAAATGCCCTATTTGATTGGAGGAATCCCAAAATCCAGGACTATAAGTCTGTGGATGAGTCTATTGCTAGCTAGGCAATAATAATGGCTTACTGATGAGAAACAGTGAATTGTGACCTCCTGGATTAACCCCATTACCTGATACCAATAAGGCCGCAGAAGAAAAAAAA
>NC_027754.1:6588307-6610156 GCF_000695525.1 Brassica oleracea var. oleracea | reverse complement strand
GGTTATTTGGTTTTGTTGATTTGTTTTTCAGACATGTTATGTTTTACACATGGTGGTACACGCATATCACAGCAACATCATCCAAGATTTCGTGTGTGTGTATTTGAGGTCGATGACTCAATATGTTCGATCAGATTGTGGCATGGCCGATGGTAAAGAAGAACCAACTATCATGTTCGAGGACAAAATATATTATGCCCAAGATCTTCATCACCCACAGATTGCAGAAAATTGGAGAGGTCCAAGGGACCTTCAGTAATGTCCAAATCAGGGGAAGTAATGTGTGTTGTACTTTTTTTCTTTGACCTTGGTTTTGTCCCAATTGGGTTTTCCTGGTAAGGTTTTAATGAGACAACATTAAAGCACATTACAAGCTCTAAATGGTTATGGCATCCAAGGGGGAGTGTTATGAACCAGATTGTGGATGTCTCATAACCAAGAGATCATGATTTGTAATCTTTCCATTTATCTATGACGGTGTAATCTTCTATATAAGAAATCTCTATGTTATGAATAAAAATAGTATTTTCTATTACTTTTACAACGTCTATGACATTATTATCTACACTCCACGACATATTGATACTATTAACATATAGCCTATTAACATCTTCACTAACTGTTATTTTAAGAGGTTGATATGGTCATTTATTGACTCTCTCTTTTGCCCCACGACATATTAGCAAACATATAATAACATTTTAACCAATAGCACTTCTATGATATTGTATTGATATCCAAGAAAACTTCTCAATAACTCCACGACATATATGATAGAGGATATATAGAAAATTTGTCGTATAAATATTCAGTATTCTACTTGGTATCTATTTAAGTATTTGGTAGAATATAGGCGAAAGCTTTCCGATTTAAAACTAAGACCATCTCCAATGTATTTTGCTATTTTCACCTCTAAAATAGAAGAACTCTATAATAGATGTGAGATATGCTCGTATTCTTCTAAAATAGCAATCTCTAAACGTAGAGTAAAAAATAGAGATCTCTATTATAGAGGAAGAAATAGAGATGGGTTGGAGCAATTTCAAATAGCAATGGGTTGGAGATGCTCTAAAGAAAAATCTGGTTAAACTATTCAACAAATATTCTCGCAGTATATGTAATAACACCATATAATAAATTTTATAAAAACTACTAGCGGTATTCCGGCGCGTAGCGCCGGGTTCATATATTTTATTTTGTAATAAATTTACAATTTATTTTATGGTTTTAGTAATGAAAATATTTTCAAAAAATATGAAAATGAAAATATTTTGAAAGATAATGATATACTTTTCCATCCATTTGATAGTGATTAGCTACCATAGTGTTATTCTGTTTTGAAGTTGATTAGGTCAAATAGGAAGAGCGTAAGTGGTTGTGACTGATTGATTCAGTTAAAGTTGAATAAATAGATGATAGTCGTGACAAAATAAATTTAGTTGAAATTTAAACTTAATGTGAAGTTGATGCTTGAAAAAGAATAATGTAAATGCATGTGTTTGTTTTTGTGATTATCTTATTTGAAAAAGATAATAAATTGTTTAATCCTCTTAAAATAGTAACAATTCTTGCATATTTTGTCCATTTTAAAGATGTGGCAATTTGTTAGGAGCTTCATTGTGGCTGTATTGGTTAAATACTTCGTGGATCCCAAATCCAGCAAGTGAATTCTTAATCCATTGTGGCGGGGGGTATGTTAATTTTGTAGCCAAATGTTTGATATATGTTGATACTGTTGATATTTGTTGATATCCTAATTAGAAGTAAGTATTCAGATTTTATGGGGATGAAATGGTGGTTAGTTTTGATGTTTACTTTAGAAGTATTTACTGGTTAGTTTTGATATTTACTTTAGAAATATTTATTTAACATTTACCAAAAAAAGTATTTATTGGTTAGTTTTTACTTACGTAAGTTCATTTGGGGTGAATTATAATTATTTGAACTTCTATTTGTTTTTTTTTTTTTGAAACTTTGCTAACTCTATTTGTTTGTAAGACAATTGTACTTGTTGTGATTTTTGCGTGGTCTGATTCTATTTTATTTTCTAAAAAAAAAGAATAGTAAATAGAAAGTGTTTATTTAGGGATTGCATTTATTTGGTATTTTGAAATAGAAAATAAAAAAACTTTACAAATAATCAAAATAATATATATAATTATGTATATTTAATTTATTTTTTCATTAAAAATATTTTATTTTCACTGATGATTTTCATTTTATTATTTATTTAATTGTTTTTTAAATCATATACTTGTTTAACCACTAAAATGTGTGAAAATATAAGTATTTCATCTTATTGTTAATATTTGTTCTGTTTTAATTTTGATAATAAGTAGAACACATTTTAATATTTCTTTAGACTTTGTCAATGTCAGATAAAATTGATTAATACTCATAAAACCATAGTTTAGACCAAGTATTTACGACGATTTTGTTATAATATTTTTCTCTTTAAATGTCGGCCAGGTAATCTTGCTGATTTTCTTTATGGTTTTAATAACGCAAATTGATGGCGTTTAGGTAAAACTGTAAAAAGTACTCATGCAAGTTAACTTGAATAAATGTAAGATTCATATATCTTACTGAACAGACTAATCCTTGAGAAGCTTAGAGTCTCAATCTACAAAGGTCTGCGGTTTATAGCAACACTCGATGATACGTAAAGTGCAGGCTATCTACAAACAAATAGACTGTATGTAATAAAAGTCACAACCATGAGTGTTTTTAAGAAGTGTGAGTAATTAGAGTCATAAGTCCGTAATTGTTCTTGCAAGTGCACACTTTTATGTTGTCAAACTACAGAGAAGGAAAACTAACAGGAAATGATTTATATGAGTCTAAGTGAAACAAAAATTGTTGTTATAATAGAGTTGTACTATAATCTAGAATTCTAAAGAAAGCAAACAAAAAAAAAAAGAGAAAGCAAACAATGTGAACATCAAGTTTTCAAAGGTTTTCCCAAAAAGAGAAAGTCATATGAGAGAGTTATCCGTCTCGTCTCGTGAGACAAAGTGGAAGCAAAACTCATGAAAAAATCCAACTTAGTACCTGGTTCAACATGAGCGGTCAAATAATCAATTCCATTAGGTACATTAAGGTCGTCAAACACAAACAGAAAACCGAAGTGATAAGTCAAGTTCTATCTCAGAGGAATAAGGCAGTTTTTGCCATTGTTAATAATTGAAACAACAACTACAACATTAATTTTTGAAACAAAAAGGAAATAGATTTAAACGAAAACGGAAAAGATAATAAAGCAATAGCAAGTTGTTCTCTGGTCATTGCAGAACGTCCGGCACTGGAAGCATTAAAAGTAGATGGCTTCTATCCAACATTGCAAGTTTTACCATCTTTTTTATCTCTTCCTGGTACCACAACTTCAGGGACATTTATACCTTCCTATTAATAAGGTAACGAACACACAGATTATATATTGTAAGTAGCAGAAAATTCAGCAAATTCATATTAAGAAAAAGGACAAACAGTTTCAACAAAGGATAGTTTGTTCATCTACTGCCGAGGTCATGTGCTTCAAGATGAAAAAATCACCTCAGTGAGCCTGGAAGGAATTGTGTCCGTCCCATCAAGAAATGCTTGTGGTATTGCAGAAGTGCAAAACTGTAAAACCCTTGAGAGATTGCTTGAAAGCTCTAATATAACGCAACATTTCCTTTGCTGAAACTCCATTACCTGCATAAAGACAAAGCCAAAACAAAAACCGGTCAAAGATAAGCGTGTAGAGGAATACATATACTTGCACGAGCATTGCAGATCATGCAACAATCATTCAGAGAGAACTAATCAAAAGGATCCAAGCTTAAACTCTAACCTGATACTTTTCTTGCATATTTCGCACACCGAGAAGGGAAACTCAGTGATGGTCCAGCTCACGTGTTGAATAGCCGGTCAAGAAAATGATCCAGGATTAAACTCTATAAATGTTGCATATCTCCCAAAACCTCAGCAAACGAACCTCTTCATTGTTGGAGCAGAGCTTTCAGATCGGCAAGGAGGGTGAAAGAATTCACCATTGTCGTAATCGATAAGCTGAACAAACTTTCTTTCTCGATGTCAATGAAGTTGTGCTGTTCGTCGCAGAGTGAATAAGATATTTATAGTTGTTGCTTAACTGTTACTTTGGAATGCAAAGAGTTGGACTGAAAGCTTCAGAGTGGGAAGAGTGGGTTAATTACGTTAAAGATTGGAGTAAAGTACATATTAATGGAAGATAAAGACGTTACAGTGATCTGAAAGGTGATAAATTTTTAAAGAATTTACGGCTGCTAAACTAAGAAGGTAGAAGGCTAGAAGAGGAGGAAACCTGATTTGTATGGGCTTAAGATTTATGTATAAGCCCAAACGAAACTAAAATGCAACAAAATTGAAATACAATGTAAAAGCCCAACACGTAAATAACAGCGCAAACCGAAGCAACTGATTTCTTCGTTTTTAAAGCCAACTTTATTATTATAGATTTAAAACAGAATACTGCATCTCAGATCAAACATATTGCCGAATCAACATTATTTAGAATCTCTTTAGTGTGGCGAGACTTTTAGCATTATTACTATTTACACAATATGTTAACAAACGTCAAACAATAAGTAAACAAAATATATTTCAAAACATTTGCTCTCAAAATACGCAATCGGCCAGCTTTAATTTATTGGCCCTATAGTATGAACTGAATTACAATACAAAACGGTTACATATTTTTTAGACAAACAAAAGATTTCGTTAAATTAAAAAAAAAAATCAACAATTTAAGTCTTCTTATTTTTGGGTTGGCGGAAAAAACACTAATTTTAAAATTTAAAATATATAAGTTATTTGAAATTCAACAATTAATCTCACTTTCAGAAAATACATGTTATTATTATAACAATTATAATAATAAATAAGTCAATATTTATATACATTTGTATTTATATGTCGCCAAGAGAATGCACGCACACTGAAAAAAAACTAAATATATAAAGTATGTATACATTTTAATTTTTAATTAAATTTTTTTGACAAAAAATTAATTCCATAATGGGAAATGGGTGTCAAAATCAATATTATTATGATAAATAAAAAAATTGGATCCAACTTGTGTCTAAAATTGACTACAACCTTATACTATTTAAAATAAATAGATAAATTTTATTCTGAAATTTGAAAATTCCTTTTAAAATATTATAAAATTTTTATTTTGAATTTTAAATATATATTCATTTATTATTAAAATTTTAAATTCCGTCTCGCTCCAAAACTTCATCGCTCAAATCTAAGCAGTAAATCTAGATTAGTTAAACTTAAGAAAATAAGTGTCTGTTTATACCTAATCCTCGGTTATACCATGTTCATTAGAAGCAACAAATAAATATATTAACTTTTGGGATATGATCAATACAAAGAATTAATAAATAAATCATATATATTTTTGCTAAAATTTAATAAATGATATTATAAGAAAATATAAAAGTAAAATATGTTTAAATCAATTTTTTTTTTCAAAACCCGAACTATACATTAAACACTATTTTTGGTCATTGGGTTATTGTGCTGATCGTGGGTGAGCCATTGAATAATTTATTTCATTTTAATATATAAATACATATATCATATTAAATACAAAAATCATGTCTAAAAATATAGAAAAAATGTAAATCAATTTTCTTTATATTTTTAAAATATAAATAGATCATTTAAACAATTTTATAACAAGTTGGAGTTACGACACAATAAAAATACAATAAGATTAAAATTAATAAGTATTTAATTATTTATGCAAACATTGAAACTAATTTTAAAAATTTTAAAATAACATTTTAAATCAAATACCGTAAAAAAAATAATTCAAATTGGATTACACTTCGGTCACTGTTCAACTGGTTGGCTTCAAGCCAATCATTTTCAAGTTTTATAGGGTTATAAAAAAATGAATCTTACATATTAAAATAGAAGTCACAACATTAATTCATGTGTGATTTCTTTTTAAATGGACCTAGTGGATCTATTATTAGAAAGTCATGTTACATTTAATCTCTAATCTTATCATTTAAATTTTGGGTCTACCAGAAATTTTTATTGGGTTACCAATAATTGAATTTAAACAATAGATGATCCATTAGATTTATATATAAAATAAATTAAATAGATATAATTTAGTGTTGAAATACTATACCTCTATATGTTAATTATTTAATCATTTGTCGATGTTAACTTTTAAAATTATAAAGAACATTTTTTAAATAACAAAAATCATATTATCTAACAATGATTAATCTTTACTGCCTTAAACCAATGAAAACAAATTTTAAACTATATAGTTTATTTTAAAAATTAAACAAAAACTAAATGTTTAATTATTTACTCGATAATATAAATCTATGAAGCGAAAAGTTTAATTTTTAAATAATTTTTAAATTTGTGAAATGTTACAATATCTTTGAATATGACAATAAAACAATATTTTACTAATCTTTATATATATAGTTACGATTTTAATAATAAAATAATAATCCAAAAATATATATATATAGAAGAAGATACAAATACATGTGAAAGTTTGAAACAATCTATTCAATGAAAAAAAATATACCGTAAACTTATTATGTTTTAAAAATTGATAGACACTTATATATTATAATATATACCAATTTAGAATTGAAAAATAAAATGTTTATATAAAAATAAATGAACAAAAATCCGCGCGGTTGCGCGGATTGAGATTTAGTATTTATTAAAACCAAAATTGGATTAGATATGGATTTACATGTTTACATTTGAGTCTAGATCTGGTTTAAAAGCGCTGATATGGAGTATAACGTTTAATAAAAAATTTCATCATTAAATATCCCATGTTTTCAAATCACTGATCAAAATTTAGTTAGATATTAAAATTTTAATTAGTCAAATTAAAATTAAAAATGTTTAAGGACTAAGCCAAAAATCATAAAATCATAGAGAACATGACGATGACAAATAAGCAAATTCGGTTCTTGGATAATACTATAGATTGTGTATTCAGAGAAGCGAGAGAGGAAGACAGAGAAAAAGGTATGAGTTTTCGACTTCGTTGTTCTTGTGGCCGATTCGTCTTCTGGATTTAGGGTTTCAGGTTAGATGGGAAGAATCAGATTGTTTCTATGTCTATGGTTAGGATCATTCTGCTGATTCTGAAACTGGTTTATAGTTCTCATCGGCTGGATGAATTTTCTTTGGATTTATATGTAATCTCGTTAGTTTCACGAGCAATTGAAAGCACAAGGGTCTAAATCTTGTTTTCTTATATAATATGATCTTCAGATGGCTCGTACTAAGCAAACTGCTCGTAAGTCTACTCGTGGAAAGGCCCCTAGGAAACAGCTTGCTACCAAGGTACGTTTTGATCTGATTAACGTATCGTTAGATTTTGGTTATAAGCGCATATTTTCAATTTCAGGCTGCACGTAAGTGTGCTCCAACCACTGGTGGAGTCAAGAAGCCCCATCGTTACCGTCCTGGAACTGTTGCTCTTCGGTATCTCATCTCTTTTTCTTTACCCCATATATATATATATATCATTGATTTGACAAAACTCTGGTTCTTGTTCTTGATGGACAATGAGATCCGTAAGTACCAGAAGAGTACCGAGTTGCTCATCAGGAAGCTCCCTTTCCAGAGGCTTGTTCGTGAGATCGCCCAGGATTTCAAGGTACTTGAAAAGACAAGACTTTGTGATGGATTTCAACTTGTTCACGCTCGTATCAATGTCACTCTTTGTGTTTTCATAATTATCTAACCCTTGTGTTTATTTATCTGTGGTTGTAGACTGATCTGCGTTTCCAGAGCCATGCTGTTCTTGCACTCCAGGAGGCTGCAGAAGCGTATCTTGTGGGTCTCTTTGAGGACACTAACCTCTGCGCCATTCATGCCAAACGTGTCACCATTATGCCTAAAGACATTCAACTCGCCCGCAGGATCAGAGGAGAACGTGCTTAAGTGTTGGGGGACCTGGTTCGTGAGTTGTGAATGTGGTTGTTCTTAATAGCTAGATGGGTATATTAGATAATGGCTTTAAAACCTTTTGGTTGGTAGGAGACTTGAAAACAATGATGGTTGTTTTTTCTCATTTCAATCGTCTTGCCGGGTTATGATTTGCTATGTGATTTAGCTCTGATTTGAGACACTACCGTTCAAGATGCAAACACAAAGTAGGATTCACATTGTCAAATTGGATAATGGTGCGTGCTACGGATGAATGCATAAAGACGCGATAGTTTAAAGCTGAAGCTATAAGGTTACTGAATCATAATAAAGAGATTTGGAAGCTGAAGAGTGATGAGTATGAAATAAATCTGAACATGGCTAAGCAGCGTTTAGTGCTAAAAGAGTTCTGGCATATGGGATTTTGAAAGAGTTTTGGACTAGAAAACATGCCGTGCCAATTGAAAAATGCATAGTTGGCTAAAAGTTATTATCATGCCCGTGAGTTGGCAAAATTTTAAAAAGGGTGGTAAATTTATAACAGAAATTCCCTGGAATAGTTTTTTAATTTATTTTCACAAAATAGCACCTAAAAAAAATGACCAAAACAAATTTTATTAAAAGGTAAATATATATTTATACCCTAAGGTTAACTAATTTAGACTAACGGTTTAGAGTTAATTTGTGAGATTTTGAAGGCATGATTTTAAATTTTTAAAAATAACTATTTTAGTCATTTTTAAGGTTATTTTGGTGACAAAAACTTAAAATTGACTATTTAAGAAAATTGTCCGCTTTATAATCAATCTGGTGGTGGTAAATTCAAATGGCATTAGGAATTAGATTTTTTGGCTGTCACAGTAAAGCATTTCGGTATTCGTATGTGAAATGTCCCAAAGCATGTATATGGAAATCACATTAAACTCTCAAATCATGTAATATTATTTTAAAATTCATTAAAAATCAAATCACTTTAAACTCTAGTACACCCATACACCCGTAGAATCTCTTCTAAAACTATGAGATTTATATTTTTTATTTTTTTAACGAAGAAACCCTATCTAAATATTCTAAAATCATTTGAAATTTTTTAAAGTTCACAGCTTAAAAATATTTTTAATAACAGTAGATTTCATAGTAATTTATGAAATGTCAAGTTCAAAACAATAGATTTTAAATGAGTTTTTAAAATTCATGTCTGAATGGCAATGAATTTTTAATTTTATATGAATCAACTCAAACTATTTCCTAAAAGGAATTGATATTTTAACAAAAACTAAATTTTAGTTTTTTTTAAATATGTTAAATCATAATATAATTAACAATTGTTTCATAAGGTTTTTATGATTTTTAAAAAAAAATCTCACTAACTTCTTCTCACTTCTTTTTATTATTTTTTATTTTAATAATAGCAACCTTTCCTTGGATACTTTTAATAGAAATGCTCTCAGACATTAAAGATCTATTTGCTATAAAAAAATAGATTAGCTTTCAGTGGATGTATTATGCAGAAGATAATAATTAACCTTGTCATTAAAAAGAAGATAATAATTAACCTCTATCACAGATTTAATAACAAACAAAACATTCGTGAGGAAAATATTACAAGCTTTCTTCACAGATCCAAAACCAAAAATGTCCATCTCGTGGGGTTTTCTGGTTAGACGAGTCAAATCTTGACCCATTAGATAGACCCAAGATGAGCATCAAAATAGGACAAAAACAGAGAAAATATAGGAAAGACATGAGTCATTAAACTAAAGAAAAGAGAGAGGATGTTTAAAAAAGAAAAGAAAAGAGAAGCTACAAAAAGTAGAAAAAGTAACTTCATCTTTAACCATATCCATCTCCTTCAGCTTACTTATTCTTTGGGTTCTTGTTACGACTATATAGATTTCATCGGATCATGGACGTCAGATCTTGAAAGAAGAGTTCATCACAAGGAATGGTGAGACCCATGTCGTGATTAAAACCAAACTCTTCCTCAGCTCTTCTGAGGAGACACTGGAAGTCAAGGTTGGTCAAAAAGGAGATAGGAACTATGTATCTGCTCCTGTTTTGTCCTACATAGATAGGAAAGTGTCCCTTTGGTACATCAAGTGGGAGATCATTTTCTTCATAGCCTCCTCCTACATTCTTCTTCCCCAAACTCGAACATCTCTTCAGAATCTGCCTGAACATCGTTGTTTGAGCAAGTTTTGTAGATTTCTCGAGGATGGCCATTTTTTTGTGTTTTGGGTGGTTTCCACTGAAATGGTTTTGGTTGTAAGAGAGAGAGAGAGAGAGAGAGAGAGAGAGAGAGAGAGAGAGAGAGAGAGAGAGAGAGATGGGTGGATATAGAGGGGTGAGGTGTAAATATTTATAAAGAAATGCATGGGTTGTGTATGTCTATGTGTCTTAGAGAGAAGGTGAGAAATATGTGTGGAAGCCACACACACAATGATTATAGCCATTTTCTGGTTGGTCGTATTATGACACTATGGTCCTTTGATCTCCACCTGGTTCATAACAAGATGACCCACAAATACAACGTGAATATATTTCTTAGTTTAATTTGTACTTGAAAGTTAGCAACATACACAACTTTTTAGGCTATTAAAATTTAAAAGTGGGCTCGAACTACTTTTGATTCAGCACGGCCTGATCTTTGTTTAATACTCCATCTGTTTTGTCGTTTTAGGTTTCGGCACACGGAATAAGTAAACAATTAATTTTGTACATTTCCTATAAAAAAATACTATTACCTATACACCTAATCATATTTCAACCAATAGAAAAATAAATTTTGCATAAAGTTAATAAATTTTGCATTGAAAATCGAAAACGACACTTATTTTGTAACGAAAAAAATTCTCTAAAAAGACACTTAATATGAAACGGAAGGAGTAGCTTCGACAAAATAAAAATTAACTGAATCTAATTTAATTTATTATACAGGAAGTAGGAACTATCACAGCGTGTCAAACCGGATCATATTCTGAAATGGACCTTTTATATATTTTTTTAACAGTAATATATTTAACATTATTGCAGATCTAGAAGATCGACCTAATCCAATAGTATATTAGGATATGCATTAATATATTAGAATAGAAAACTTATTATTATCTATTATATACTATTCCATATTAGTTTAGAAAATTAGTTGATTTATTCTCTATATAAATATGCATCTTCATGAGAGTCTAATAATATTCTTCCTAAACATCTTTGTGTGATTTACTCTCATCAATTTGTCATGGTATTACAGCAAGAACAAAACTGAAAACATCAAATACTTCTAAATTCTTTATTCTCGTGTTGCTTTGCAAAAATCGCAGAACAACAACGCTTCATTCAAAACTTCTTTATTCACGACTTGAAGAAGAAAATTTTCATTCAATCATAGTTTTGCTATCTTTGCAAAATCGCAAATCAGCAAACCTATTCTCTATTCCTTTGTTTCCCAATTTGAAGCAAGGAAAATTCATTCAACAATTCAAGCATTCATTCATCAACTTTCGTATGGCTATTAGCTCACGAAAGATTCAAATTTCTTGACGGCAGTCTACCGACAGCCGATTCATCCTACCGTGAAGATCGGACAGCAAAGAATAATCTCATTGTAAGATGGATAAAACAAACAATCAAACCAAAAATCAGATCATCTATCTCAACTCGCGAAATGGCAAAAGAGTTATGGGACATTCATCAAGTTTCCGCAAAATTAACAACCATCGTTGTTTCACAAGCCTTTTTGAGTTATTTTTACTACTATATTTTGAAGATTGTCCAATCTAATATGTGTTACCACGTATGAGCTTGAGGGAGGGTATTGGAGATCTAGAAGATCGACCTAATCCAATAGTCAATATTAGGATATGCATTAATATATTAGAATAGAAAACTTATTATTATCTATTATATACTATTCCATATTAGTTTAGGAAATTAGTTGATTTATTCTCTATATAAACTATGCATCTTGTAACATTATTTTCATGAGAGTCTAATAATATTCTTCCTAAACACTTTTATATGATTTACTCTCATCAATTTGTCAACAATAAATCAAAAAGAAGAAAAAAAAAGACTTGAAACCTAAGAGCAACTCCAACGGTTAGAAACCATAAATACTAACCCAACCACTTACTATCCAAACCAACTTATCCGACACAACCAAATCTGGATCCTTAAATCCTCAAATCCCCAAATCTCTCATTCTCAAACATCATTCTTAAGAATTTCATCTCCATCTTTCATTACTATTTCTCAAAAAACAAACTAAAAATAAAGTGACATTTATCTAACCCTTTCCATATTAATCTATTTTCATCTACTCCATAATCTATCATGATTCACAACCTTAAGAACCTATATTTTAAATTCTCTATTTCTATCAGATTACTCCATTCCATAATCCAAATCAAAATTGAAAAAATTCTTCAAATCTTACGAAACTTCGTTCTTATCCTAAGTCGATCAATTTTCCTCGTCATTCTCAATCCATTTTCTCTCATATAAAATCAAATTTCATCGTCAATGTACAAGATTTTCGACAACGAAGAACACATAGTATTACTAGTATAACTAGTACAACTGAAACTAGTATAACTAATAGTATTGCTAATACAACTAGTACAACTGATACAAGTATAACTAGTGTAAAGATTATAACTAGAACAATTAGAACGTGTATAACTAGTACAATTTTACAATTAATATGGTCATATCAGGTTTATGTTTTCAGCGTGTGAATGATGTTATAGAAGAGGATGATCTAGAACTAATGAAGAGGTTTGTCTAATCTTCCCCTACATAGATTTGTCAAAATATGTTAAAAGTTTGTTTTATATAATATTTATTTGGATAATGATTTGTTTTACTAGTTGTACTAGTTTTACAATTGACGAAAAAATCTTCTTATTTTTGCTCCGAAGCCAAGAAGGAAACTACCGAGCCGGAAATGGTTGCAATAGAAGAGGATTTGAAGAGTATACTCCAAAAGATGATACAAAAGCCATAAAAATAAAATCCAAAATATAAATCACTTTCTAATAATCAGATCACATCAAAAAATCAATCACTTTCTAATAATCAGATACTGACGGACTTACGAGTGATTGATGCGCCAAGCTTGGTCTAGTGAGCCGGTTGATCATATAGACGCCAATAGAGAATGTATAGGGCTAGTAGGAGTGTGAAATGCTGGCATGCGTGAAAAGAGATTGTCAGTTTCCACAATGTGGTGATTTTTCTTTCTGTCATCTGTTGTGTTCGGGTGTGTGTGGAGGACTCGCCAAGTAAGAGACCTCGTAAGTGGCGATGAAATGTTTGTGCGAGAGATACTCTCCACCATTATCGGAGTGAAGTGCTGTAATTTTAGTGTTAAATTGGTTTTAACTAGATCTTTGAATGTTGGGAAGATGTGGACCACCTGAGATTTTGTTTTCTAGTAGATAAAGTTACCTTGTATAATTTTCTACAAATATTATATATTATTTGTAATCCTTGACAGATATTACCGGTGATGTCCATACGTCATAAAAAAGAATATTGAGAGGATCAGTTTAAATAAGTGTAGAAGCAGAGAATGACTGTTTATAATTTTTATTACTAGAGCATGAATTGCAAAACAATTGAGAAAATAAAGCATAAGAAATAGGTAAAGAAAACTAAAGGTAACATATGACTAAGTGATTTTGAATTAGGGTGGCCTAAGCGTAAATGAAATTCCAATGGAGAACACTTGATAGAAAAGAAGGCTGAAGCAAAAAGAAGTGGTCACACATACATTCTCTTATTGGCCTTGCTTTTGAGAAATGTTGTCCTCATGTGAAGATGCTTCACCATGACAAAGTTGAACATGAAGCTATTTATTTGCATAAATTGTTTGACCGATGTAAGATTATTTTTCATAGGCTCACAAAGGACATTTTGTAAGTGTAGATTATGAGAGATTGATGGTAGAGATACTGAACCAGTATGAGTAATTGGAAGGCATGCTCCATTACAAATCATCATGTTGTCATTAATGTTGTATGGTGTGTGCATCGAGATATTGTTGAGGTCACTGGCAATGTGATGTGATGTCTCACTATCTATAATACATGAAGGCATGCCGGGGGATCATGTGTTGGTAAGGTGAGCTTGATTATATCACTGAGTTGGTGGTATTTGCAGATGAGGAGCTAGCCATGGTGAGGGTATACAATGTTGTTGTTAATGCGAGAATCCATGAGGTTTTTGAGTTTTTTTTTGTGGTTGATATTGAGGATATCTCCGAACTCTGTGTCTTTGAATACCACAAATTTGGAATTTACCCAAATATAATCTTAGTTATCGGAAGCCACTGTGATAAGCAGAGGATCCTCCTCGTGACGAGGAGTAGTTTGAGTTTATTTGATGAGGATGATATGACATCATTGGTTTTCAACAAATTCTCACCATTAAAGAGTTTCTCAAGAAGTTCATCGACAAAAATTGGAATGTGTCTTCCATTGACCATGTTAATTTATTGGTGTTTTTACTAGTTTATAATCTATGTTTTGAGTCTTTTATCGAGTCAAAGTATGTGTGTTTGGAGCTTTTTGGTGCTATTTAGTGTTTTACAGGGTTTAGGTCTACTTGGAACAAAAGAGATCAAATTAGATGCCAAAAGGGAAATTGAAGATGCAGAACTATGCAGATTCGTCAGAAGTGTTACGACAAATGTACGACTTCCCGCATATGGATGAAGCTCTATTTTTTTCCAAACACATATAATTGACTTAGCTTTCCAATGCCGTCGGTTTGAGGTCATTCCATCAGTTAAATCAAATGTTATGGCTGTTTGACTGAAGACTTGTATGTTTTATGTTTCAATACTGAGAAAATAAAAGAAAACTTAGGTCTTTTCCTATTTTCCGTTTACTTTTGCCTAAAATTAGATAAGGATTTGTTTTGACCTATATCTACTAATTTGAGCTATTGTTTAGGCTAAAATTTCTTTTATATATGATTTTTAGGTCTTAAAGTTTTGAGAAGAGAGAATCTTTCTCAAGAATGGTGTGAAGTAAGTATGTGGAGGGTCTTTATTGTTTATCAACGTGTTTACTTGTTTTTTTTAGTTTTCTTATCTTGAGTCAGTTTTTTATTGAGTCAAAAATAGTTGGGAACTATGAGATTTTTTTTGGAACTAAACATCTATATATTGCCTTAGTGGCAATTCTTTCAGTTATTGAATGCAAACTGTATAACATGAAATATACCTAAGTGGATTGATATGCTGGTAACATTCTTGTTTGTGAGGGTTTTTGAAAGACCCAAAGCTGACCCCCATCTAATGTACTTGATTCTCTTGTCTTGCGGTTTGGTATATACTAGATAGGATTCCTCGTTTGGGTTTGAGAAGACTAGTCTATGTGGGTATCGTTTCTCTCTCTCTTCCCTTAAAAAAAAGAAAAAAGAAGATGAAAAGAACATGAAATAAAAGTAAAAAAGAAATGAACCAGGTTCATAATGGTTAACCACCATTAGCACTTTTGTCTCATGTAAGTCTGTCCAATAAACTCGGTCGATAGAAAATTTAAAGGATACTATACAAATTAGGGAGAAATCAAACGAGCGAAGTGAAAAAAGAGAGTGGAAAAAGAACCAGAGTAAGATTGTCTCTGTGATCAGAAACCTAAATGAGTAAGAGTCCATGTGTCATATGATCGATACTCCTTCGATGAGACTGCACTCTTAATTCGTAATCAAGATCAGTAGTGGTGATTTGAATATCTCTTATGAGTTGTGGGCTGAAAATGGTTAGGTTGCTAAGCTGATGTCGAATACATGGAAGTACTTATTTTTAAGGTTGGTGGTTTTTATATGGTTTACAATTGGTTGAGGTGAAATGGTGTTCTAAAGAATATTTGAGTTCCCATATTTTCAATTCTTTCACCATATCTGAGTATTTGTTAGTCTTTACTTGAGGACAAGCAAATGTTCAAGACTGGAGGAATTGATATATCAGTGTTTTATTAGTTTATAAACGAGAAAATTGACAAAATAACCCCCAACTTTCGAAAATAATCCAAAAAAATCTTCAACTCACAAACACGCCATTTTAACCTTCAACTTCTAGTCAAACATGAATAAATCTCATACTTTCGTTGACCAAGCTATTTCAATCTCGTCAAAAGTTAACCGTTTAGTGTCGTTAGTTATATTTAACGGTTGACTTTTAATGAGATCAAAATGGCTTGATCAACACAAATATAATATTTTTTTGTTCCAATTTAAAAGTTGAAGATTAAAATTGGTCATTTAAAAATATCTTAATTAAAAATTGTTGTTTTTCATTTTTTGTGACAAAAAAATTGTAGTTTTTCTTATCAATTAGAATGACTAACTTAATAAAATATTCTCAAATAAGTTTAGATATAATATTTTTAAAATGAATTAAACACTAAAGATTGTTTAACAAAAAACTTAATTAAAAAATACAATTATAATGTAAATTCAGATATAACATAAAATAATTAAGTGCTTATGTTCAAACCAATTTTAAGAATAAAAACATAAAAGTTAAAGGTAAAACCCTAAACACGTTATTTTTTTAAAGGCAACCCTAAACACGTTGTTGTTAAAAGCATGATCACATATACTCGATAAAAGATGAAACAAGTGAAAAAGAGGAAGGTAAGTGCGTAAAAGGGATCTCCGGCGGCTGATGTATAGAAACCGTTGTCGTAGTCAACCGAAGATCCCTTTCACGAAATTGTCTTCCGCCTTTCTCACTTACTTCATCTTCTAATTATAACAAATTTTAGTTTATAATTATTTTTTAAAAATATTATAAATAAGCTTATTTGAACATGTTTTATTAAATTCTTGATTACAATCGATATGAAAACTATAAGTTTATTGTAATAAAAAAAAAACAATTCTTGATTAATAAAATTTTAAGTAAGCAATTTTAATCCTCAAATTTCAAATTGGAACAAAAAAAAATCTCATACTTTCGTTGACCAAGCCATTTTGATCTCATTAAAAGTCAACTGTTAAATATAACTAACAGCACTAAACGGTTGACTTTTGACGAGACTGAAATAGTTTGGTTAACGAAAATATGAGATTTATTCGTGTTTGACTAGAAGTTGATGGAAAGAGGGGGATATTTTTTCAGGACAAGGTTGGCTCAGCACCTTAGAAGGATTTGAGGGATTGTTGGGGGCAAGGAATGTGAGGGCTAGTATCTCTCCCCTTCATGCGGAGATGGAAGCGCTTCTTTGGGCAATGGAATGTATGAGGAATTTACGTCAGTTTCAGGTTACGTTTGCAACGGATTGTTCTCAATTGGTGAAGATGGTTTCGGAACCAGATGAATGGCCAGCTTTTGCAAATTACTTGGAGGATGTCAAGACCCTAAAAGAGAGCTTCACCAGATCAGAGATCATCTATGTACCAAGGACGCAAAATACAATGGCGGATAGACTAGCACGCAGTGCTAGGAAGCAACCGTCTTTTGTCGTTCACATGGATGCAGATCACCCGGTTTGGTTTACAGAGTCCGTATGAGTCTGTAATAGTTGACGATAAAAAAAAATTAAAAAAAAATAAACAAAATAAAGAATTAGCGTATTTATGAGTTGAAGATTTTTTCGGCTTATTTTCAAAAGTCCAGGGTTATTTTGTCAATTTTCCCATTTATAAACAATGTTTTGAGTCTTTTATCAAGTTAAAATATGTGTTTTGGAAATTTTGGTGTTGCTTAGTATTTTTACAGGGTTTAAGTCTACTTGGAACAAAAGAGGTCAAATTGGATAAAAAAGGGAAATTGAAGATGTAGAACTCTGTAGATGCGTCAAAATTTTAGCAACGGATGGAGGACTTCCCACCAATAGATAAAGCTCATATTTTGCAAAAGATATATAATTGAATTAGCTTTCCAATGCCGTTGGTTTAAGATCGATCCATCGATTAGATCAAACTTTATTGACATTTTACTGAAGACTAGTCTATTTGTCTGTTCAATACGAGAAAAAAAAGAAAACTTCATTTTTTCTATTTTCGGTTTCATTTTGTCTAAAATCGAGCATGCCATGTTTTTGACTTATATCTACTATTTTGAGCCATTTTTAGGCTTTCTTTTATATAAGATTTTTAGGTTGTAGAGTTTTGGGAAGAAGAGAGAATCTTTCAGAATCCATGTTTTTATTTCTTTAATCTAGTTATGCAGACTTTATCATTAATCTTGTGTTCTTTGGCTATGTCTGAGTAGCTTCATACTTAGGTTTTAGGGATTCAAAAGAATTGAAGAGAATGAATGTCTAGGATTGTTTAATTAGGAAATCTTTATTAGAGTTTTTCACTTTGATTGTTCTTTTTGCTTGAACTCGATTCAACACCTAGTTCACGATCTTAGGTAAATTAAATGCAGCAGGGGAGTTGATTTGATTGTTTGAAAATATTCCACTTGAGGAAAGTGACCTTAGCCAACAAGAGTTAATGTTATTGCGCTTTGTGAACCTAGCAAAACTCAAACTGAATGCGTGTGTAATCTCTTAGGCTCAACAAGAACTAGGTCTTAGGTTGTTAGACATAGTGACTAGAGGCACGATAGTGGAAAGATTATAAATCTGTATTTTGAGTTCTAGAATGGTACGCTTAATTGATTCTTTGATAAATCTACATTTATGACCCGATTTCCTACGATTTCTCTAATATCTAATTTTATGTTTATTTTATGTTTAGTTTTAGGGAAAAAACAATATTTTGTCTTAGCTTAATTCTATTCCCGTAGACTTTTTGTGCAACTTTGGTCTCTGAAGATTTGATCCCATCTATAGGTTAAAACTCTGAGCTACCACATGTCAACAACTTCTTTGTAGGTCTCACCTAAGTTATTTGTAATGATGTAGAGAATATCCTCATTTTCAAGAGGTGATTCAAGGAATGCAACTAGGTCTAACTTCTCGATGATGCTCCTCGTGTGTTTATTGATTGATTTGTTTCCTTTGCTGATTTGTTTTAGTTGTTGCTTCACTTGTTTGATGTGTCTACGTGACGGCTTTCTGTATGTTCAATACATAATTTTTAAAATCCCGTGTGAGGTTGTAGCTCTCGCAAAAATTGGATGTACAAAGAGGGAAAGAAACCCGAGTAACACACTGTATAGGAGTCGATGTCGCCAATTCCACGCTGCATAGTTGGGATTAGGTTGATTTGTTGATGTCACTGATGTGATTGTTACATGAGGAGCTTGATGATCATCATTGATAAATAAATGAAGTTCATGTGACTCAAGGAGAGCATTGACTTGGAAACGCCAAAAGATGAATTTATTGTCGGTGAATTTGTGGACATATTGAGAGAGATAAGATTTATTTACAGAAGATTCAGACGCCATTGATAGAGAAGAAATGTCAGAGAAAATAAGAAAAAACATAAGAAGGAAAAAAATTTCTTGTTAAACCGTTATAATACCTAGTAAAATTGTTATTATGGATGCGTTCATTCATTGTAGGAGTAAGTATTTATACAACAATTTGTTAGATTTGTAGTGAAAATAATCTTATTGATAAGATCAAATCAATACAAGATAATGACTAGTTCTAGATAAACACCATCTATACTAATATATGTTACTGGTATCCGGATCGGGTAAAGATTTTTTATCGACCCGTTTATCATATCCGAGTGCGTTTATCAATTTTCTGTGTTATGTTTGGCAATTGTCCAACAAAAAATTGTAATTGATTTATTTTTCTCTTATATATGTGTGTTTAAAGTTCATGTTTACTTATTACATGTTAATAAATAACTTGTTATTTGATCGGTCCATCCATTAACAAGAATGATTTCATATCCTTGGAGTGAGGGTATTTTAACTACCCCAAGTCTTTACTATTAGGTCTTGGATAGACATTCTCGCTATGGTTTTCTGAAATTTGGATAGACTTTTACTTGGTTCTGTGCATATATGAAGATTCATCTTCTTATATTGTTTACTTCAAATAACATAGCATATGTGCGGATTTAGGTGAGGTGTCCTCTCTGATTAAACTACTATATCGCCTAATCATTTAGTGCCTATCGATTTCGAGTCCTAATGCACCGCGATTATGATGGTTTAACAAGTGGTCTTATCCATTAAATTATCTGGACTATAATAGAATATATCCAAATATCTATAAAACTAGATCTATGGAATTATGTTAAGATATTCAACTAAATTAATCATATAAAATGTTAAAAGTGATATTTTATATAAGTATGATATTAATCCTCAACTGTAAAATATATAGAATAAATTCAAATGAGTTATATTGAAAATTTTAATATGAAAATAAATATTAAATTTATTATATTTATGTTTCTCCAAATCATAATGTAATGATTTCATATGAATTTTGCTTATTTTTTGATGAAAATGAAGGGTACAAATTTGTCCAGAACGAAATAGTACGGGTGTTTTATTTTTATGGGTTGCGTCAGTTGTTCATGTCTTGGAGAATAATTAACTAATGAGTATAGGGTAAAGTGTTAGTTATTTTGGGGATGAGGAACAATATCCCATTTAAACTTTTGGAAAGATTTCTTGGACGTCCTTTTCTTAAAATTACGCATGACAACGAGGTATAAAGTTTCAAAAAGGAGAATAAAAGATTTCCGTTTTAAAAATTGTATGATGCCTAAGTTAGATTATGTGCTTCAACCGACGATCATTCTTCTATCCCTTTTTAGTATTTAGATCTTTTAAGAATATACAAATAGTGGGATTGGAGTTCTCCTTTCATAAGTTTTAAATGTTTAGTTGGATATATCTTGAACTTCTTTATTATGAAGTTTTTCTCTATTTGTAGGAGACGATATTTAAAAAATTATTTGTAATTTTAACTTTTATTTATATTATTCTAAAAGATTAAAGTGGCTATCCTCAAATATTTCTTAAATCGCT
Organism: Brassica oleracea var. oleracea; assembly: GCF_000695525.1. Lineage (NCBI taxonomy): Eukaryota > Viridiplantae > Streptophyta > Magnoliopsida > Brassicales > Brassicaceae > Brassica > Brassica oleracea. The sequence continues at coordinate 6,589,293 of NC_027754.1, read as the reverse complement.
CCGATCGTAAGTTTCCAAGACTAGTTAGAACGACAACAATAACATGTCTTTCCATATTTGATTAGTTGGCTTTTTGATGGATTGCCTTCCAATAAAATCTTATCGTTTAGTTAGTACTAGGAGGTTTCCTGCGCATTGCGCAGTAATAATAGTTTTTAAAAGTTATAGTTATTTATTAAATTTAAATTTAATATATATTTTAGTTTTATCATTATGAAAACTTAAATACTTATTTTTAATATTTCTATATTTATCTAAAAAAAATTAATTTATATTTTCAGATTTAGTTAAGTTTTATTATAAATTAAATTTATTTATATATTTATTGTAGTTAAAATAAATTAAAGTAATAACAACTAATTTACTAATTAATTTAGTGAATCGAATAACATTCACTGAACGAACATATTTTATGTCGATTATACAAGAAAACCTAATAATTTGAAAACATGGTTAGTTAGTTATTTTTACATAGAGTTAAAGTACAACTAAAATTTTAATTATTTATGATAAAAGTATAATTATCTAAAAAATTCTAAAGTTAATCTGAAACTTTTTATATTCATATTTATGTTATTAATTAAAAATTTTACTAATGATAATACACATAAGTTATTCTTATATTTTAAGAATCTTACTAAAAATGTAAACTTCATAAATTACATTACAATAATGTAAACTTCATAAATGACATTACCAAAAATATAAACTTTATAAATGATATTACCAAAAATGTAAACTTCATAAATGACATCGTACATGTCATAATAAGGTGAGAACCATGTCACATTTTGTACTAAGCTTTGTCATCATTTTTCTTTTACAATCAATATGGTGCACTACAAGAAAACACATGCTTAACGACGAAAATTAACGAGGAAAAACAATCCTCGTAAATTTGCGTCGAGTTTACGACGAATTTACGTGAAAAACTAAAGTCATCGTTATTTCCTCGTAACGTAACGACAAAACTGTTTCGTCGTAAA
>NC_027754.1:6517009-6583785 GCF_000695525.1 Brassica oleracea var. oleracea | reverse complement strand
TCATTTAATTTAACTTTAAATATTTACTTACAATATTTATTTTTTTGTTTTTAAGGTTGTCCCTAAAAAAAAGGGACGGACGTTGGGTATTGGTTCCGTCAATGATGTTCCGAGAGCGACATCGTCTTATGGTCAGCGACGGGATGATGAAGTCACTGAGCTGCGTAGAGAGTCCGCTCAGCTGCGTAACGAGTTGACCGCGACAAAATCTCGTATGGGTGGAGTCGAGGGCTTCTTGGACGTTATTGCGGCCACAAATCCGGAATGGGAGTCCATGTTGAGGAACATGCGACAACAACATCCCATTCATGGCGAGTCATCCGACGACGTACATAACGAGGCGGATGTTACGAGGAGGAGTGATGAATTCTACCGGGCGATGAACGACCCTTAGTTTTTTTTTGTTGTTGTATTATATAAATTCAAAACTTATTTATTTATAAAATATTTTCATATGAATTTATTTTTATTTTGAATTTTAATTTATTATTAAATTAAATAATTTTAATTATTTTTTAATTATATTTTAAAATTCTGTAAAATAATAAAAACGAAGTAAATTCGTAGCTAATGTACGACCTCTTTACGTGGAAATCTTACGAGGAAATGACGAGAAACAGTTTACGAGTATTTTACGAGGAATTATTTACGAGGAAATAACGAGGAAATGTTTACGACTATTTTACGAGGAACTCATTTCGTGGTTGTTACGTGTATTTTGCGAGGAAAATCTTTCAAGGTATTTACGTGTAGATTACGAGGAACTGTTTTCGAGTTATTTACGAGGAATTGTAGCGACGTCCTTACGAGGAATTGTAGCGACGTCTTTACGACGAATCGTTCTACTTCGTCTTTACGACGAAATATATTCCTCGCTAAGTTACGACGAATTAGCGAGGAAATATGTGTTACGACGGACGTGTAACGAGCAAACGCGTTTCCTCGCTAATTCGTCGTAAAGCCTCTTTTACGACGAAATAACGAGGAAAACCGCCCTCGTTAAGATTATGTTTTCTTGTAGTGGTGGTGACACATGGAAAATTACTTCTCAAATAATGTTTAGGAAATATGTAAAACCGGCTACAACTTTTTTTTCTATTCAGCACATAAATAAAAAATTTAACAAAATACCACCATTATGTTTTTCTTTATAGAATTAGACATCCATTAGCATTAATATCAACGGTAAAGAGTTACTTATTGAAAAGAAAATTAATAAAACTTTTTATCAAGGAAGAATGTTTATTCTATGAAACATTTTAGTTTAACTTTAATTTGGTACGAATATTTTTAATAATTTTCTGGATTTTAATGCAAAATAGCAAATTAAGTATTATATATTTGAAAGAACATTTCAAGATGTGTCAATTCGTGTACCTCTCTACCTGCAGGGCAAAGCCGCAAATGTGTAGTTAAAGAGCGTTAATCACGGACTTTGAAAATAGCAAATGTACTAAAGAGTACAAAGCAGTGCAGGATTTTTGGTCAGGAAGAGCTTGTGACACTTCCAAACAAAAATAAATTATGATCAATTATTATTATTATATTCTTTCTGCCAACACCACACACGTGCTCTCGTCTCTATTTCCTATTGTTCCTCAAAGCTCTGAATTATTCATCTCTCCCAACGACAGGTTTCAGTTATTTCCCAAATTTCCGCTCTTTAAACTGGTATATTAGTATTTATTTTATCGAGGACAATCTAAAATGTGTGGATATTAGAAATAATTTGCATGTAGGACCGGTGTTAGACAATGACGAAAGACATGGAGAGGCTACGAAGGTAACGTACATGTTGAATGCCTTCCTCTAACGGAAGTGCACAATGATTTTTTTTTTGTCTAGATTCTTACGATTCAGGACAGATTTTTGATGGTTATATGAAACATAGATTGGTTCTTAAACTAGATTGGAACTTTAATAACACTTCGTTAACATGCTAGACCATCAAGGTACCAAGTGCTTGTGAGTTCTCGTATATGTAGAAATAAAGAACACATAAACTAGTTGAATAAAAAGAACCAATGCACAATTCTTTTAATATCCACTATCTTTTATTACAAATTTCTTAAATAAATTATACTCTTTGTTTAACGAGAACTTCACATATGTGAATTGATACTGGCCGATTTTTAATATACCCTATTTTAATTTAACAACCAAGTTTCTCTAGGTTGTTGGATAATTTCAATCTTGTGGAAACTTAATATATTGTTAAATGTTTAATATGTTAAAAGATAAACACAATAATGAAATTTGAAATAGAAAAAGAAAATTTTCTATTAGGTTAGGTTTGTGTTTTTCATATACCACATGTTAAACGAAATTGTCTTTCATATAAATAGAGGTCTAATAGAGAAGTGTTCCACAGGATTATAAGATAGATCAGCAGAAATCTAAAAGAAACACTAAGAGCTTTAGTTTTGAATAGTTTCTAAAGCTAATAAGAAAAATTGTTCTTATAAATCTTTGTGTTTCTAGAGATCTTAGAGATTTGAATTGGTATCAGAGCCTCAGGTTGGAAACTCAATCTAAACTTAAGTTGAAGCTAAGATCCTATTGTTTATGAACAAGAGATCGCGTAAGCAAGATGGCGGGCGCGACTAGGGCTCCACGCACGTACGGAGGACTTTGGATCCACATCCATCAACTGTCCGATGTTGTCATCAACAAAGTACACAATTTGGTCGATGAGGATGAAGGTTCTACTACACGTTCATGAACTGTAGGAAACGATCGAACCCGGTTCAGATGATCAAAAGAAGAACGATGTTGCGACTGCTCTTTTGTTTCAATATGTTCCTGAGATTTTGACTCTCTAGGCAGGAGAACAAACCGCATTAAAAGAGATCTGGAACGCTATCAAGTCACAACACCTGGAAGTTGATCGTGTAAGGGAGGCGAGACTTCAGATGTCGATGACGGAGTTTGATAGGTTGAAGATGGATGATAACGATACGGTCAATGACTTCACGGGAAAGATATCAGACCTATCATCCAAAGCAGCCTCGTTAGGAGAAAACATAATTGAGTCCAAGATGGTTAAGAAGTTATTGAAGGGTCTTCTGAGACACAAGTACATCCAGATCGTAGCGTCGCTTGAGCAAGTCCTAGACCTCAACTCGACGGGTTTTGAAGATATAGTTGGAAGGCTTAAGGTGTACGAGGAGCATGTAGGAGAAGAAACTCATAAAGAAAACCAAGGGAAGCTCATGTTTTCAAATAACGACCAGAGGAACTATGAGAGTTTCTGTGGTAGAAGTAGAGGACAAAACGTAGAGGCAGAGGTCAAGGTAGGTCAAACAACCAAAACCCTGTGTCACACACCGAAGACAAAAACTTGATGAAGGATCGTTCGATGGTGATATGTTGGAGATGTGACAAGCCGGGTCACTATATAATTGTATGTCCCAAGAAGTCAGTGAGGAATCAAGAAACCAACCTAAACGAGACACAAGAAGCCGACACACTATATGTTCACGAGGTGCTGTTCTTGAATGAAAACAAAGTGATTCCCAAGAATCTTGATATCAATAAAGGCAATGCAAGTGTTTGGTATTTTTAAATAATAGAACGAGCAATCACATGACGGGAAACAAGGAGTTTTTTTCGAGTTTGAATCTAAACATTAAAGGGAAGGTGAAGTTTGGTGATGGATCGTGGGTTGATATCGTAGAAAAGGGTGTTGTTACCTTTGTGTGCAAGACTGGAGAGAAGAAGATACATTAATGAACCATCATTGATGGACGTTGCACATGACACGATCAATTCGACTCAAGGTCCGGCGCTAATAGAGGTTGCTTACTTTCCTAAAGACATAGATTACATACCCGACCTAAAGCAAAACATATTGAGTCTTGGACAAGCAATATAAAACAGATGTGAGGTTAACATGAAAGATCTCTACTTAACACTCACAGATTCGCATGAAAAGTTGCTAGTACGTGTTACAAGATCACCAAACCGTCTCTACAAGGCTCCAATGGAGATTAGCTAACTGGAGTGTTTACATGTCAGAGATGAAGATGCTACATGGAGGTGGCATGCTCGACTAGGGCATAAGAGCTATGGAGTGATGAACAACATGGAAAGGAAAGAGATGGTAGTAAGAATGTCGTGTGTAACACACAATAAAGTGTGTGTGACGCATGTCTAGCAGGAAGCAGATTATTGCATGGAGATTTGTGTGGACCAATCACACCACCAACGCCAGAAAATAATAAGTATGTCTTTGTCTTGATCAATGACTTCTCCAGGTACATGTGGGTTATACAATTGAAGGAGAAGAGTGAGGCATACGATCGATTCAAAAGGTTTAAGGAGAGTGTAGAGAAGCAAACCCGATCAACCATTAAAACCTTTCGCACCGATAGAGGAGGAGAGTTTACCTTAGCTGAATTTAATCTATTCAGTGAAGAGAATGTAGTCGGCACAAGAAGATCAAAATCGATCGCCGCTCATGCTCAACCATCGATCGACGCTCACATCCCAACATCGACCGACGCTCGACTTGCATTAGCCGAAGATAGGCTACAATCATTCACCTACCATCTTGATGGTGTCTATTACCCGCTCCGTGACGATACCGATTCATTGACTACACACCTGAATGCGTTGCAGCAGGAGATAGACACGATTCAGAGACTGCTAGATTTTCAAGCAGAGCCGTTACCATCGATCGACAGATGGACACGCCCATCGATCGACAATGACTATACTAGATCATGAAACAAGCTGGTAACCGAGAAGGTTTACAGGATAAGCTTGATGAGATCACTTTCTCTCAAGACTTGCTGAAAGAAGATGTTTACCAGGAGTTGACAGACATCTCAGAATCTACTCACGCCAGAATTGGAATGAAACATCGCAACATTGGAAATTTTCAGCATATGATGCATGCTGGTGAGGTTGCTAGATAAAGATTAAAGAATCAGTGGACCAGAGGAGATGATGCCATAGGAAGCTTCATTGGCACTTGGTTCCAGATGAGAAAAGATGAAGTGGACACTTGCATACAACCAAGTGGTCACTTTGATCATTACTAGTAAAAAACAACCTCCAAAGTCAAGCTAAATGACTATAACAAAGCGTTGAGTGGGAGGCAACCCACTATTAGGTATTTTCTTTAAGTTTTAGTTTTACAGTTATTCATTTTCGTTTTTACCTTTATTGTAGGTCTTAAAAAAAGACCTAAGGAGCGGTTATTTGTTATCAACAGATGAGACAAAGTTGACATCGATCGACATTATAATACCAGAAATGATCGATAGACACTTCCCGGTGTCGATCAACATCGACATCTGCGATCAGGTATATCGTTTTCCTTGTTACATTCAATACTTATGATTTATATTCTCACCAAACTCCGACTATATATACACTCGTGACAGTGTAATTTAAGTCTGGGGAGGGGGAGGTTTACTAATATACAGTTTACCTAAGAGTTTTAAAATGTTTTCATAAAGTTTTATTTAATCAAGAAAGAGACAATGAACTTTTTAATTTTTCTTACTCATCTAACCACTCTTTAGCACCATTCTTAGATTTATTGACTGCATAATGTACTATAGATACTAAAGTGGATCAGCATGCCAGTTATTCACACTTGCTGATTCATGGAAGCATGTCCAAATATCTCAATCAATTAAAAAGTATTAGAACTAGTATTTCTATTCAGGTAATTGGAATTATATAGGTATATAATACTTAGGTGTCAATCCTAGAACTCGACTTTTTATGTAAAGATATCTAGCTTTCGCATGCGAGTTTTATGTTTTGACTAAGTCCAATATTTCAGTTGTCGATGGTTGATATAGATCGAACGTTGATTGTTGTTATGGTAAAAACGTAGATCGATGTTCTCTTAGACAAGCGTTAGCGAGTTGATCGATAGGTTCACTAGTATTGTCTAAATCAGCTTCCGCTTGTTTCTAGAAATACTAGCTCAAAGGAATTAGTTCTGGTGCATAACCTACCATCGTAGTTATCTACAGTCTTAAGTTCAAGGTTCTAGTTAGCTACTTTAGAACACAGGCATTAACCACAATTCTTTGAAGGATATTTATCACCTTAGCAATTCTATATTTTGGGCTAATCCTTCTTAACCTATTTGAACTCTAAATCTAACAAGAGAATTACTCAGACATAGCAAAGCAATTCATAAGCATAAACTGAATAAAATGCAGATTAAGGTTAGAAATACTGGAGTTCCAATACAAATCTCTCCAAATCTACTAAAAACCCTAAATGTTGTTTGCTGTGAAATATATAAAGTAAGAAGTGGGCAAAATGAAAGAAGTAGGCAAAGTGAAAGAAGGATGAAGATATGTTTATTTATAGACAGACCCTAATAAGTAAATAGTGCATCTGTCATTTAATCATTGCCTCCCAAAGAGCTGCAACTGAATTATCCATTTCTATACAATTCAAATTTTGGTAGTAGTTCTAATTATAACTAGATATTGATCCGCGCCCCCGCGCAGGTGTTGGATTTAACTTGCGTTCAATGTAAATTTATAAACCATTAATGTTATAAAATGTCCATTTATATTTTTTATGTTTTGTAAAATATATTTAGAGTATAATATATTATATTATAATATAGATGTTTGATAATAATTTTTAATCTGTACGTAATATTATATTTATAATTTTATAACTTGATGCAATTTGATGTAATTGTAATATTCATATTTTAACCTATTGATTTTTTTGTTTATTTATTTAAAAATGATTTAATTTTTTACAGTCGGTTTTTATGAATTATTATTACTTTTATGATATTTGGTTTTCTTGAAAATTGTATTGTAGCAGATTAATATATACTATATAGTACTATTTGTGTTTTTATTTTCAGCAAAAAGAAATAACAATTCATTGTAATTAATTTAATTTTTTGATTTTAAGTGAAGTGGCAGATTTGTAAATAAGAAATAAATGCAATGGCTAAATGTGTAAATAAAAAGAAATATTTAATCTGCTATCCGTGTTTTCAAACAATTCTCATTTAATCTACTATCCAAGTTTCCAAACGACATAATCTGTAAATGAGAAAAAAATATAGTGACTAAATATGTAAATAAAAAAAATATTTAATCTGATATCTTTGTTTCCAAATAACTTTCATTTAATCTACTATCTAAGTTTTCAAACAGTACCAAAAGGTATTTCAGTTTCAGTTTTAATAATATAGATTCTGGTTGTGTAGTGCGTTTGTTAATCGTATATGAAACAATAACTTTACCTTCCCATAAATAACATTGTAATGGATAGACGCTAGATACAGTAGAAAAGTTATATTTTCATTTGCGCTTTGTCCTCGCGTTTATACCTAACAAGGATTCTTTTTTTTTTTGAAAAATAGTGAATCTTGTGGATACATTTCAAAACAAATATAGGTACAAGAGCTAATAAACAATGACATGAAAGATTTAGTCATATTCAGTGGTGGACTGGACTCAGCTCTAAATTTAAGGGGTGTCAACAATTATGCTTTGACCCATAATGAAAATAATTTTAAGAAAAATCAGTTTTAAAGCAGCATAACTTGGCATCGAACCCAGGTAAAGTGGGTTAGTTGAAGGTAATGTTAACAACAACCTACAAACTCTTTTGTACGGTGAAGCAAAGTAGCTGCTAGTTAGATTTAACATGTATCATCTGACCCACTATTGATGCCTCTGGTCATATTACATAGATAGTTGTAGTGTATCAAAACAAATCCATTAAAGTATTTGAAAAATGTAACAACCCCTTCCTCTCCATGCATACCAGCGTACTGCCCTACGTGGCTCAGCTTTTTTTCTTCTTTTTTTTCCGTACGCTGGTATGCATGGTGCTTAGCTAAGAGGAAGAATAATCGGTAAGCACCCCTACGTGGCTCATGCGTATTGGCTGTAGTTTTTTTTAGATTCTCTCTCCGTCTTTCCTGAAGTAACAAACCTTCAAAAAAAATTCTGCGAAATTTGAAGGACAGATAAGCTTGAGAAGCTTCTTCATCCTCAATACTTCAATTCCACGGATCCATCTCATACCTCTCTTATTCGTTTCTTGCTAAGTCGAACCAATCATCCCCACTTGATCGAATTTAGGGTTTTCGATATTTTCTGATCCGATTCACGCTCCTTAAAATTGGTGATGAAAGTCGAATGAAATAGATATATGGATCTTATCGTAGAGACTTGCGTAGCGTAGTCTCCGACAGAACTGTTGATGGAAAGAGAAACGGGGTCAAGCTCGTCCCAAAAGTTGAGAAGAAGCGATCAAGAAGAAGAGGATGTGACGGTTATCGAGTGGGAAGAGTTCGACCATGAGCTAACGCGGCTATGGAGAGTCTTTCTTCTGCTCTCAAATTAGCCACGGAGAAGAAGCTATCCCTTCAGCCCAAACTCGAGTCGCTTATTCAGGTTTTTTTCCTCTTACCCATTTGCTTTTTTGATCAATTTCAGAGTGTAAAGCATCAATTTTTAATTACTGGCAGTGTCTTTAGGAATGTGATTGAAGCTAGGTAGAAACTCACTCAAAGCAATTATATGTGTTTTGAGGACTAGTAGTGTGGACATAGTCCCGTAAAGAAGTGGCCTTTTGTTGTTAATAATGCACTACTTAGTTAAAGAATCAAGACTTTTCACCATAAGAAGTTTATATTTTGTTTTTATCTACTCAGTGAGCTTTAATTGCTTGAGACATACTAATGAACTTGAAGAGATGCGTCAGAGGCTGGAAGCAAGAAAGATGCTTGTGGAGAAGACATCAGTTCCTTGTAAAGTCACTGAACAAGATGTTAAAACGAAAGAGGATAGTCTGAGTGCAGAGATGAGATCTTTGCTAGTTGGCGGCACATCACTTTCAATATCGCTAAAAGCAAATTGCAGGTAATTCAGGGCCGTCTAACGGCACGTGCAAGTGGAGCGATCGAACAGGGTCCGAGTAAAAAATAAAAGAAAAATTAAGAATTTTTGTAAATAAATATACAATTTATGATATAAAACTTTTAACTTTTAGATATAGTACTAAATTTAGAGCTTATAATTTCAAAAAATGTCAAATATATATAAATAAAGCTATATTTAAAAAAAAAACTACTCCATCACATTGTTAAATATATAATTAATATTTTTTTTAACAGGGTCCGTAAATAATTTGAGACGGCCCTGGCAGGTATGATCTCATTCAACTGTCTCTTAGTTTTGTTATTAGTTAGTGATTTTGGGCAAGTATATATTGTTCGTGCTATGACCAATTGGTGAATGATTGACTCCTTAATACAGTATTTTACCTTAAGTTATCAAAAAAAAAATTTAAGAACCTCTAACGAGAGTTCTCCCATTGGACCATGAAAAAATCAATTACACTAACAAAAGTTCTAAACTTTAAATTATTCATTAGAGCCTCTAATGGACTCTTACCATTGGAGTTGCTCTAACACTTTTCAATTGGATATCTTCCTTGAGGTGGAAATACAATAGTAGATTTTTTTGGCTAAAACTGCTGGAATATTTCATAAAATTTATCTGATTGTTTTATTCCTGTTTAGTTATCCAGAACATATTTAATTTGAATAATAGAATAATCTTTCAATGTCAAAAAAATTATATTCATATCAAATATATATATATGTTGTTTTACATATTGATTACAGATCACATATGCATTAAGGAATGGCCCAAACAGCCTACTAAGTTATGAGTTTATCACTAGATTATTGTTCTTTTTCTATTTAACGTATCTATTTTGCATTTAAATATTTTATATATATATCACCTTTTGATCTTAAATGAACTCATAACAGTACTATATATAGAAGCTCTCCTTGTCCCTCAAGCCACTTTCTGTAGACTTTTGGCACTTTGTTTGATAAAGCTACGTTAGAAGTAAAAGAAAAAAAAAAAACATGGGTCTGATGAGATCGATGATTCCGAACGGGAAGCAACTTTTCAAATCACAATCTTTGAAAAAAAGAAACCAATGCCCATCAGCACCAAATTTAGATCTTGTTCCAAAGGGTCATGTCCATGGTTGTGCCTGATTTTTTTGGGTCCCCAAGCACAAAATATATTTTTGACCCTTCAATTACTTATCATGGAAAAGCATTAAAATTTATGGGACAAAAAATTGAACCCCTAACCCTTTGTAGGAAAGAATTGGACAAATACCAGTAAAACTAACCACACTTTGTTAAAAAAATTGGTCCTTAAAATATTTATAAACATCAGAGCCCAAAGCATGTGCTTGATCGGCCTATAGTCAGGCACGGCCCTGGTCATGTCGCGGTCTATGTAGGAGAACAAGTGGAAAAGAAGAGGTTCGTGGTTCCTATATCGTACTTAAACCATCCTCTCTTCAGAGATTTTCTTCGCTGCGCTGATGAAGAGTTTGGATTCAATCACCCAATGAGCGGCTTGACAATCCCCTGTAGAGAAGAAACCTTTTGTAGTCATGATTATCATCTCATTAATTCTCAGTTGTATTGAAGAGAACGTTGAACAAGAAAGCTCCTCATTCTTAAGTTGGGGTTTTGATGAAGGTTCTTACTCTTTGAATATAAACAGATCAGTAATTAATGTATGTATATGGTAACTAAAGGTAATACTGTCCGTTGGAACTTATTGCGAATATATGACAGTCTAGCTCAGTTGGTAGAGTGCAAGCTTCTTAACCTTGTGTTCCTGGATTCGAACTCCCTTGCGGGCAAAGAAGCAAGTTATTTTTTTTGTAGAAATTTTTAAAAAGTTGAGTCAATCGTCTAATTTTTGAATTTTTTTTTTGTTTGTTTTCCATCTAAACAAGTATGTAGTAATTAATTAGCATAAGAATTGGCCGTTAATGCAATCCTGAAAATGACCGTTAATGCAATCCTAAAAATGATTTCAATGTGTTGTGTGTTAATACTATTTTGTTAAAACGATGTCATTTATGGATCCGGTCTTAAAAGTCCATATGGTCTTGTTTCTTCTTCGTCCACCGTCAGGGCCTGTGACGAAGCATAAAGTAACCGTCAAAGACAAAACACCTTTCTTGTCTTCTTGCTTTCTACGCCTTTTACTTCAGAGCAGGACGATTGAGTTCGTAACCATCTCAAAAATACCATCATGAAGACGATTGTTATTAGACTTCTCTTCCTCGCTTTCCTTCTCCTTGCTTCACCTTTCCTCCAAGGTTCTTAACACCTTTCTCTGCTCATCCGTAGCTTGACATATGTTTACTGTTTACTGCTGAATCTTCTCTCTTTCTTATCGCCGATGCTCTTAATCTTGCTTTGTTCAATCTCGCATGAGATTTGCTTTTATGGGTTTTGACAAACTTTGAGTTGTGTGTTCATAGTTGCGTTGTGCCAGTCGGATTCGGAGGATTCTGGGTTTGAAGTTTCCGATGTTGGCGAAGACGAGAGCGAAACAGAGCAAGTGTTTGGTTTGGAGCTTACCTCAGCTCCTGGAATTGAAACCCTCTGCGTTTTCCCTAATAACAGAGCAAAAAGTATTTGATTTTCTTCGGTCCTGTTTCTGATTCTAAGTTCCAAAACTAGGGTTCTTGTTCTTGCTAGTTCTGTATGCTAACGCCCTGTGTTCTGCAGTAATTAAAGCTGGAACTGAGACTGAGGTGCTCGTTGGAATGAAAAATGATGGTAATGAAATGGTTTCATATCATACTCATAACTTGAAGTTAGCTGAAAGTTTCTAACTTTCCTTTATTGGATCATATTATATGATTAGGTCAATCCGATGTAGACATCGTTGCGGTTAAAGGCAGTTTACATCTTCCTTTCGATCAAAAGCCTCTTGTTCAGAATCTCACCGCTCTGGTAATTATTTAATGCGTCTTGCCTCTGTCAAGTGTAAGAGCATTTTTAACTTCATTCTAACTTTTCCTCCAAAATAGAATTTAGAATACAACTATAATCTATTTTCCACTTCATAATAAAATAAAAATGAGTTTACTCTATAAATAATTAAATATTGTAACTTTTTTTTATTTTTTTGTTCAGTCACTTTGTTTTTTACTAGGAAAAATATAATGAACCATTGGAGATGGTCTTGTACAGTAATACATTGTTACTTGCTGTTCAATATTGCAAGAAAGTTTAGTTTTGTTCATTTATGTTTTGACCGTTGATATATTTCTCTAAGCCGTAATGTTATTCCATATACCTCATTTCTAGAATTAGAAAGTTTTTATGTAGTTAAATGTATCTTCTATTTGTAGAGCTTCGGCAACGCTTCTGTGCCTGTTTCAGCGCAAGCTACCTTCCCATATATCTTCGCTGTCAGCAAGTTCCTGGAGGTCTATTTGCTAATCATATTGTTTTTCTAGTCATGAGTTTTCGCTCCAGAAGATAGAAAAGTTATCCTAGCTTTAAACCATTTCCTTGTGCAGGCTGGTGCTTTTGATCTAGTTGGCACCATTGTCTATGAGATGGATGGTAAGCCCTACCAAAGCATATTTTACAATGGAACCGTCGAAGTTGTTGAAGACGGTCCTCTCTTCAGGATGGAGTCAGTCTTCCTTAGTGGTCTTTTGATTTCGCTTATCGTTGTTCTTATCATCTATATCCAAAATGGTCTGAGGCATATGACCAAGGTACAAACTTTTACATCCCACTTCGCTATCTTCTCGAACTTTCATTTGATGTTGTATCCTTTTGTCTTAAAAATACAATACCAAAAAGCGTTATTAGATTTGAAAATGGTTAATGCAGGCTATGCAGCCTAATCCTTCCTTTTACTTGCGCAGAAAACAAAGAGAGCAACAAAAGCAAAAGTTGAAGTTGGAACTGCGGCTAAAGATGCTTCACTTGATGAATGGCTTGAGGTACTTGCGCTTGCGTAGACAAGCTCTAATAACTTCTCCATAATGGGTTTTTGCATTGTTTGAATGTTTTGAAACCGATGCATTATTGCTCTTGATTTACAACGCAGGGTACTGCCTATACTCAGTCTTCGAGTAAGTCAAAAAAGAAGAAGTAGATCAGACCAAATCTCACAGGCTTTCTCTGTATCTCCAGGGACTTGTAAAACCAAAACCACACGAACGAGATAGTAACGGTATAGATAGAGAGTGAGAGAGAGAGAGAGTAGTTGGTCGAGATCCTCCTTCCTAAAGTTGTAACTTCATAAAATCTTAAATGCTTTTTTCTTCTTACTGTGGTAGATGTTACAAGGAAACTTGTTACCTTTGTTAAAAATGTCAGAATACTTTTTTATGACTTTCCATGAGTCGTGGTTACTTTTGTGATTGGGTTAAGAAAGTTCCAAAATGCATGATCGCAGAAAAGAAAACTAGAAAGTATCATTAGATTAACGATGCAAGTTAAAAGTTCCAGACTTGTGTCATTGCATTTTTTCAAAGCTATATATAAAGAGAGATGAGAAAGAGAAACTAAGAACAACAAAATAAGAAGTGATCAAAGGTGTGGAGAGTAACGTTCCAAATAAGTGGACGATACAAACCTGAGAAATTGGTTTCTTGGAATATTGTTGAAGAGTGCACGGTATGGTCTTTGTTGGAGTCAAAATCGGTCCTACCGATATCAATATTTATAATCACTTAAACATAGCAAAACATATCATCTACGTAGTCGAGTTGAAAATGTTGAGAGAATAGCTCTACATACGCAACGTTGGTTTAAACTTTAAATGATGATACATAGAAATAAGCATCATATAATTCTTCTAGAAAATGTAATAAAATATTCATGCAGACTAGAATTATTTGGAAAACATTCCCTCACAATGGATTAACTAGAACTTCCTTCTAATCGAAAACGTTTTACGGAACAGTTTTGTAGAACGAAGCTAAACAATTTTACGAAAAAATTAACTTCGACAAAGTTGTATGAAACAACTTTCGTAAAATTAGTTAAATAGTTTTATACTAAACAACAATTTTATTCCGTAAAATTAACTTCGACAATGTTTTAAGAAACAACTTTCGTGAGATTAAATAAAAACTCAACGTTTTACGAAATAACCTTCGGAAACAAAACATGATTACAGGAAACAATTAATGGAAGATGAATAAAGACGAGAAGATCCAACAATGGACCTGCTCGCCCATCTCTCTCTCTCCTAGCTCTCCCACCAAAAGCTCCTCGCATGTTCCTCCTTGCCCACTCGTCCTCACCATATATTCTTCTCTCGTGTGCTCGCCCAGCTTGACATGCTCGCCTGTTGCTGCTCACCCAATCGTGCTTGCGCCTTGCTCCATTGTGTCGGAACGAGTTGTCACTGAACGTTTTATGGTTTGTGTTTGGAAATCCATTACTTTCACCAAAGTGGCCAAATGTTGAGTCGAAAACTGTTATTATTTAAAAAAAATATTGAAAATTTTATATCCAAGACAATTATACTATTGTTTAGTTTAAATATTGTTATAATACTCTATAATATAGGCCTTGTAATTAATTTTTTGACCCTAATCTTCTCTTTTTTGGTCAAATGACACTAATACTTATCTAAATTTGTCTTTTCCGACCATCATTGTAATAACCCTCAATAAGAATAACTACATGGACGAAGCCAAAGAATGGTGGAAGAGAAAAATGTTCGTTGTATGACCAAGAAAATGGCCGATGGATGAACGAATAAGGAAATTCGAGCCTAAATGGTTTTGATGAGCAACCATGATTCTAACGACTGAATAAATTTGGGTAAAGCTTTGGAATTAGTTTGACACAGGGAAATATTGCATGAATTCGAATGCTCGGAAGAGCATTAAGGTTTCAGAAAATTCAAGCACCTGCAGGAAGCCACAAGTAGAAATGGGAGTGTTCGAGAATGAGAAGTCTAAGTCCAAAGGACAAAGGACTTAGAAAATTAGTTGTTGTCAGAGTACACATCGAATCAGTCAGATTATCAGTTGCAATGGTCGAGAAACTGTTTCTTCGATAGTTCAGAAATGATTGCAAAACGCTAGATTGGAAAGACCGCAAGTGATGTCGAGAGAACAACTTAATATCATGTTATGGGAGGCCAAGTGATGTTAAGCTTCTTAAGAGGTGCTTCCATTTGAAGTTGAGGTTTGTAAGAAATAAAGGCACATGAAGATTCTTAGGAAAATTTAGCGGATTAGAAATGCTCGCGGTTCGGCTAAGATCGTTTTAGAAATTTAGGAAAATTTTAATTTAAGTTTTTAGAGTAGGAATGACCTTAGAACTATTTTAGAAGTATTTAGGTCTGGGAAAGCAAGGTTTTTGCCAAGGAGAAAAATTTCCTCCAATCCGGATCAGACAACGGGACATTTGGAATTAAATGTGGTTCGTTAGGGTCTTGCTCTCCTCCTTACAGTAACTGGACACATGTCTTAACTTGACTGAACCTCCTCCTAGTTGGTCATGTTTTATTATGATTGGTTGAATTGGTGGCTAACCACAAATATGTTTCTTATTGGGCAGAATCCGGCTGGACACCAATATGGCTCCTATTGGTTGTTAAGGTCTGCCAGGCAACCTCCAGCTTGTTACCCACGACCTTAAGCTCCCCGTAGTCATTCCCATCACCTATAAATACCTCCACACCCCTTAGTTTAGTTCCCACACTAAAACTCGACAATAGGAAACCGAGAGAACCCGAGAGCACCCAAACCTTAAGGTAAACCTTCTAGTCTTTAGCTTTCCTTTTAATTTTATTTTTTACTTCTTTATTTAGATTCAGGTTTATATCCTGGTTCAGACAAACAGAACATCGGAAATATTTTTATTCTAGGATTAATTTGATAGAAACTCTAAGTTGTGCCAGCCACGAGATAGAGGTGATAGAATCCCATAAGGATATCGTGCTAAGGCTAAACCACTCGATCACCCATGTGAATCTCGGTTATGGGTTATGATTGCTGTTTGTGCGGTTAGCGCCTGCAAAACAAGAGTATTGGTTGATGCATTGCTAGGTTGCGCTTTTAGATATATAATGATATGATAATGATTGATGCTTGTGAAAGATATTGAGTTATATCATTCGGGCCTCGACTCGGGGGTATAACATGTTTGTGATATAATGATATTGTGTTGCATATACTTGTTTGATTGCATTATATCGTTTGGGCCTCGGCTTGGAAGGTATAACATGTTTGATCATATTATAACGGGGAAACCCCTAAAGCCATAGAATTTCGTTAAGGAATGATCTGTGAGAGTCCGACACTCGGTGGAGTGTCGTGAGAGTCATTGGTGTCCACTCGAGGCCCGTGCCTTGTCCGGGGCCGTACCAAAATTAGTTCCAGAAATGACACAAAGACACGTGTGATAGGGCTAGCTACCCTCAATCGTGTAGCTGCATGACAATGCGGCAAGTGTGTTATCCGGGCCATCTGCTTTTTAGATTTTCTGTTTAGAGCCAATGGGAGCAAGAAGGGATGTGTTATGGACTTCGTATCTGAGATAGGAACCAATGGCGAGAGGCAGTCCTCGATGATCGGTAATGATCTAACCACCTTTGAAGGGTGGATGTGTGGGTTACTTGATTTCTTTCATTTTTGACATTGTATATTGCTAGAAATAGTTGATCTTTACTGTTTGATAATTGATGCATTGTGGGGATGATTTAATGTTTAGGAACCCTGACTCACTGAGCAAATTAGTTGCTCACTACTCTTTGTTTTGTAGGTAACCATAGGGGTATTTTGGGTTGCGAATGAGCAGTGCTGCTAGCGTAGTGTTTGTACCTTTTGCAAATAAGTATGTTTAACAATTACCGGCCGGATCTATTGATATCGTTTGGATGTATTTCAAAATATTACATGAATAACAAAGGATTGTGAAAGTGTGTGTTTCCATATGATATTAGTCCTAGTCTGGGACGAACCAACTGACAGTTTCAACCTTGGGTTGCAAAGCCTTAACCTGGAACCGTTGGAAAACCTGTTATTGGACATTTAACTTTGGGGATTTCATATATGATATGGGAACCTCGGGTCGAATGTTTGGGAACAGGTAGTAGCATCTTCTGGTTAAAGTTCTTTAGTTCGTCGTGCATGTTATTGTTTGATTGGTGCACGACAAATTCATTAACTAATTTAATCCGGATCTGGGGCGTTACAATCATGGGGAAAGCAATAATGTGAATAGATACATTTGGACTTGAACGAAACAAACATCTCTTAATTTTTGAACAAAGGCTTACCATCGCTTAGTTCTTTCGTTATATGACTGGTGTAATCAAGAAAATTTCCAAAGATCTCTAACAAAATATACGGAATCTACACAATAAAAACGACTTTTGTTGATTTTAAATCAGTGATGTGTTTTTTCTCGTTTGGGTTATATTGGTTCGGTTCAGATATATTCGAAGTTAAATCCAAAATTGAAAAGCAAAACATAAGAAATAGGATTGGATATTTAAGGTACTTACTGAAGATTTAAATACTTATTTTTATATATAATTTCAAATAAATATAGAATTGAATATTTGAAGTACATATTTATAATTCATATATTTATATTTGCGATTAATTTGAAATTTTGGTCGGTTTTTGGATTTTTTTTTGGATTTTTTGGTTTTTCGGGTTTTCCGTTCGGGTTTATATTTGCTAAAAATATGTATACTTTATATCATTTTTGTTTAATTATTTATTATTAAAATAAATTACACAATTAAATTAATCATATAACAAAAATTTAGATTTTTTTTATATATGTTGTATTTTGAATTTTTCAAAATGAGTATAAATTAGTAAAACTGTTAAAAGTCTCACATAAACTTTTGATCAATTTAAATTGTTTTCTATAATAAGATACAATGATTATAAAATCATATGAATAAATAATTTTATTTTAATAGGTGTTTATGTTAATATATATATATTATATCGTTTAAATTAAACTATACATCATATAAAAATGCATACTTATATTTTGATATTTGCGTTGATCATATATTGAAAAGTTAATATTTTAATTTTGAAATCTTCATTCTTTTTTTTTAAAATGATTATAAATTATTGAAATCACTAAAAATACCACATTGAAAAAAACCGCTGATATAAAATTTTGTTACGCAAATATGCAAATAATCATAAATCATATGAGTAGAAACCTTATTTAATAAATATTCATATTAAATGTATACTATATATCTATGTTAATATCATTTAAACTTAATTATATATCATATACGATAGATAAGATTGACTGTTTTGATTTATTTATTCTAAAATAATCGTGAATAAACAAGAGCGGTCGTTTGATTTATATGCGCACGCCAATTTATTACATAATAATAACTGATTTTTTTTAGTTATTTAATATGTAATTATTATTTTATTATTTCATAATATGCAGAAAAAAATAAAATAAGTAATAAATATAAAATATTTATTCTGCACAAGACGCAGATCTTAACCTAAATATGTATCTCTTTAATAATTTTAAATTTTAAATATTTTCTAAATCTCAGGCCAAAACAAAATAAGGAAATGAGAATAAACTCAAAAATCAATATTTATATCGAGCAATAACCAAAATGAAAAAAACGATACAAAAATTTGAAAAATATTGAAGATATATAGGATTGACAGGTGAACGTAAACTTCTCATAACCATAATTACCTTTTAAATTGATAAATCATGATATAAAACCAAACTGACATAGTTTAATTGTAACCAAATAGTAGGCATGAGATTTTTTGGCCTAAACGTTATGTTGTTATGCGATAAGTGATATTTAGACCTAAAATATTTTTAAAAATGGGATCAGTTTATCAGTAAACAAATTATGTGATTAACAAAAAAAAATTAAATAATTGTTTAAGGGCCAAAAATATTAATTCGATCAAAAATATACATTTTATTTTTTTATACGATATTTTTTTAAATAATTTTCATATAAATTCGCCATGCACAAAACGCAGGTCTTATCCTAATAAAATTTTATAATGAGAGTAAGGAGGGTGAATCCGAAAATTAAAAACCCGAAATACCCGATCTGAATCCAAAAGAGTACTCGAACGTCTACCGAATGAGGGTTAAAATTTGTAAAATACATGCACACGTCGAGTAAAACTTTGTTGTTTTTAATTTCACACGTCACGTGTTGTGTGTGAAACTGTGTTCGCATTAGTCACAGCTCGACACAACTATATTCATACAAAGTCTTGATAGTATTAACTGCGTGGAGCCAATACCTTTAAAACCATAACTATAACTTTTTTTCTGTAACACACCAATAACTATAACCCAAACCCATTATCAAAAAACCAAATTAATTACTCCCTCCGTTCCACAAAAATAGACTTTTTATTATTTTCACACATATTGAAAAAACACATTAAACGACCATAATAAATGTATCGTTTTCTGTAATTTTCAATTTTCAATAACTTTTAACCAATAGTAATTCAATAAAATCAATTAATTTTCTTGAAGTTTACAAAAGGTTGGGGAGATAATTAAGGAACATTAATGTTCTTGACTCGTACGAATACTCTCATGTTCAGACCATTAGACCATCATAAACTATTACCACTTTTTTCTTTTGTCTTTGTCAACAACCTCAATTAATATTTCAGCAGTTGAACGTTGTATGATTTCCTTTTTATCTACTGGCTTTTAAGACTACCATAACTACTCATCTTCTCTTCTTGTTCTTTATTGCTTATTGTGCTGAGAAATCAAATGGATCCAAATCATAATCTCCTATTTGTCTCCTTTCTTGTTCTATGCTTAGCCGTAAATGGAGTTACTGGATATGCCACCGTCACAGGATCAGTGTTTTGTGACCAATGCAAGGATGGAGAGAGATCTTTATTTGATTTCCCTGTCTCTGGTAATTAATATCAACATTTGTCAATACTTTGTTTTTGCTGTATCTCTGCTTATGATGTGTTGTTGATTTCTTAAAGGAATCAAGGTTAGTGTTACATGTGCTGATGAAAGTGGACAAGTCTACATGTCAAGAGAAGAGACAACTAACTGGCTTGGAGGATATGTAATGAGGTTTGACGGGACACCGGATTTGAGCAACTGTTATGCTCAGGTTTCAGACAATGGAGCTCAACAACAAGGCTCAAGTAGTAGTTGCAGCATTGCTTCAGGTCCTGCACAGAAACTTAAACTATTGTTTAGCTTTTTTGGATTTGAAACGTTCGCTGCGGATGTGCTTCTTACTCAGCCGGTTCAGCCAATGTCTTATTGTCCTAAACCACCACCAGCTCCAGTAATGTCTCCTCCTCACCAAGCCCCACCGCCTCCTGAGGTTAAGCTTCCACCTTCGCCTCCTAAACCTCAAGTTCCGGTCTTACCTCCTCCTCAGGCCCCGGTCACGAGTCCTCCTCCAGCTACATCGCCTCCTCAGTTTAAGCTTCCACCTTTGCCTCCAATCCCTCCAGTTCCATTTGTAGATCCATCAGCTTGTTCCCACCAGTGAGTTTCTCTCTAATTTATTTTTTTGTTGATTAATTCTGTTTTACTACATACTTCCTTAACATTTTGACTTTGTGACTTATATAGGCTGTGGATAAGACCTGAGTACAGATGCTATTGGAGGGTGATAGGTCCAGACACGAAGGTGGCAGTTGCGTTCGGACTAATAGCTGGGAGGAGATATGGTACTGATATGACAGTACGTGAAGCACTAGACGGGCGAGGAGAAGCTTACAAGACTCTCTTAAGGGAGGCAACAACTGCATTACTCAATTCATACAACTCTCTTGGCTTTCCTTATAACTCCATCGCTGTCATCACACACACAAATTTGGTACTCCTCGGTAATTCGCAGCACGATGTTCTCATGACCGCTATCCGTTTCATCAAGGCTAATTCAGGGACTTGCAAGTTCACAGTTTGCAAGTGATTGGTTGTGCGGTCTTCCTATTTATATACTCCACACCTTTTTTCTTCAATTGTTCTTGTGTACGTTGGTAACACCTACGGTAAAAGTCTATCTTTGGATGCATTGGGGAATATTATTATATGTCCTTCTAGTATATGGATTACGGACAAACAGAATCAATTCTTGCATTTATGTTAAAAAGCGTAACGAATTAGGAAGTAACTAAGAGACTAGAATTTGAATTTAGACAATACTAATACAAACTCTTATGCTACCTTCATGTGAGTCCTAAGCTAGTCAATGATGTGAGTCCTAAAAATGAATATATTTGTATGACTGATCCAGAGGGGAAGACATGAACAAACATATGATAAAAGCTTTATTCATAACAGAGATCACAGGGTTTTTAGAAACAAGAAAAACAACCATGGAACTATTTATCAGACAAGTAACGTGTTATGTTTTGGCTATTGGAAGACACATGCTTTCCTAGAACGTCTGGTCTTTGCGTCTCGGACATACATACTGTTCAACACGGTTTGAGGAAAAATCAAAATCAAAAATAATGAATCAGGTTGTGTACCTTTTCAACTCGCTCTAGGGTGTTTTTATTGACTAGCATTTCCTAATACTCCATTGGCGTTATGAAATTCATCCTAAGCGTTTGTTAAATCTTAATTTGGTATACGAAATGAATGTACAAATTTGATGATGAGTTATTTGAAACACCATTATTAAATAACCAGGTGGTGATCTGCCTTCTGCCCGGATTGAATCCCCTAGACTATATTTACAAAAAGATTTATACACATGTCGTCACTAGAATCATTCTAGCTGAAAAATAAAATGACATGACACTTAAAATGAACATATTTTTAGAAAATAGTGACATGACATCATATTAATTGTGAGATCTAAAATTTCCTTATAAAAATTTAAATTTTTTTGCAGGGATTATAAATATGGTAATAAAAATAACTCATATATCATCATTAATATCAATTTTTCATATAAATATGTATTTATGGTAAACTATTAAATATATTAATAATTCATATATCACAATTAAAATAATAATATATATGTATATATCTCACATTAATAAAAATAAACTAAATAAAGTAACGCTAATCAAAAAAAAAAATTGATAGTTAAATATTTAAACATTATTTAAATTTACCTGTTCATCTTCATCATTTAAATTAACAAAAAAAATTTTCGGTTTAACTAAAACAAACAAAGTCTCAAATTTATTAGAATTTATATTTATATGTAAATATATATATATATATATTTGTGTGTATATATTTAAAATTAGATGGGAAGATATATATATATATGTATATTTAAAATAAATAATCATTAAACACAATAATATAATTAAAAATATTTTTATAAAAGCTAATTTTATCTTTATTAAAATTTAAATAAAATCAAATTTAAATAGTGATACCAAATCAAAAGAAATAAGATTACAAAAATACTTTTATGATTTTTAATAACTATTAAAGTTAAAATATAAATTAATAATGTTGAAATATAAATCAAAATTTTCTTTTGAAATAAAAAAATGTTATATTAAAAATTACTATTTATGCGCATGAAAAACTCCTAGTAGACTACAATAAATTATAATTTTCAATTCGTAGGTATTAAAAAGGAAAAATGACATTGATTCAATATATAAAAACTGTCCATTACTAAACTTATAATAAAATTATTATGATATACAAATCAATGCAAAACAAACAATTTGGACTTTCTAGAATCTCTAATTGATCGTCTAATTATTTAAATATTTGGAAAGTATACAGTTTCAGATATTGGGTAAACTATTTAGTTCCACACATAAATATCGTATAGTAATAGTTGCATACAATTTTTGATGTGCGTCCTAATTGTACACCTTATAAGTATACAAACCTATTTACCCCCATTTTAAAAGTTCTAAACCTATTTATACACAAAGTTTAAGATGAAAACTGATATCCACATATAGTGGTTTAAGTTTGGTTCTAATGACCGGGAATAGTAACCGGACCCTTAACCCGTAAATCAAAATCCCTAAATTCCTAGTTCCCAAATCATCTCCCTTGCGACGAACCCTAGCTCACTCAGTCCAAATCTAACGGATTACCTCCTCAGTCTTCACCCAAAACCGACTCGGTAACTTGAAATCCTCCACCATCCTCGACACCACTAACCTTCTTTGATTCATATCCGGGAATCACATAATCTCTTAAAATAATTAATTCTGGGCAAAACCTCAATCTCTCACTGCAACGTATCTTGATTAAGTCTTCTCTCAACTGCAACTGCAAGTCTTTCCTTCGATAGGTCTCTGCAGTTTTAGTATATATGTTTGATATATATATATATATTTATTTTGTAAATAAATTGTCAAATTTTGTCCTAGTCTGGTGGTTCAAATTAAGATATTTATGTTATGGGTCGCAGGTTCAACACCCAGCTGTGTGCAGAAGTTACTTTTTATGTCTCTTAATGAAAGAGAATTCACGAAAACACCCTCATCGTTCTTCTCTTCTAATCTCTGCAAACCTGCAATTCGTCAATGGCTTCCTAAGTTTTCATCTTTTTTCTTGCTTTTCTAGCCGTTTTCATCTGAGTTTTATTAGTTGTTACATCGTTCAAGCTCTGATATTTTTCGTTTGAAAAGAAAGTATGATAATTATGGTGTAGAAATACGTCGTTAATCCTTGGATATTTGACCATAAACATTTCAAATCTTTGATAACTCTCATATATCCCTTTAAATCATGCTCATAAAAACATGCAATATCAAAACAATATGCGAAAAACACATTTATGAAAAAATCTTAATATCAAAACAATCTGCGAATATAATTATCTAAATTATGGAAAGAAAACATTCGACTTCCCATAATAAAAATAACACTAACTAATGCAAATACCAGTGTATTCCAATAGGAAAATATAGCTTAATCAAGGCATGAATGGCGTTATTTCCGATTCATTCGCAAATTTAAAAATTTATCTCTAATTATTAGTCTATTAACATTTATCAAGATTTCATAATTACGAAGTCTTGATGCATAAGTTAAGGGATTGAATTTACTATGTCCTTATTTGTTTTGAATTTTCTGTACTATCAGTCAAAGTTTTCTTTTACAACAAATTCTTACACTGGAAAATTGTATAAACGATAATTTAGAAAAGAGCATGTTAAAAATTACCAACGTATAATGTCCTATTGGACCCAGAAGACTTAATAGTTAATACTATGCATGATCAAAATAATATATGGTGATATGATTTCTTGCCCATGTTAATGTTCTTTATATCATTCCAAATTTATTGGACCCATACGGAAACTACATTACTTACTTACGCACATAACACATACATATATCGTTGGGAACATATAGCATAATATATAATACAAAAATACAAATATTATGCTAACTTATAATAAATAATCACTTATATAAAATAATACAACATACACATCAGAAAATATTCGGGTTAGTTTGGGTTTAATCATTAGGATAGAGAACTGAAAATGGATATTTCAGATTATTTAATGACCGAAATCGAAAGTAAAATTCGAATATGCCATATATTCAACCGTCAACACACACACTGGTTAGTTCGGGTTTGCAAGGGAAGGAAGAAAGATGCATCCTTTTCTTGTATTATTTGGCAATGGCATTACATGTAGTTAGTTTAGACAAGAGAGCTATTCAATAAATGAGGTGAGGTGGATTCTAGTGATGACACCTAAGCAATGTTAATCTTGTTAATCACACATAAGGGCAAGGTTTAATGTTAATAATTCACTTCAAATAATGAAAAGGGGATTAAAGTCAACTACAAGAAAAGGACTATGAAATCGTAGAGTGTTGATGAACTTTATAAGAACAATAAGAATGTGTAAACCTGTGCCGATTCATGTTTGTTTACGAAAGCCCTCTTTGTATTCGATCATCTCCTTCTATAACCGAATTCTCTCTTAATTTCCTCAAGGCGACGCATTTGTTGACAAACTGGGTCGAGTTTAGTTTATTTGATGGGTCTAATTTGAAGGATTTAATCTCTCCTAGTTCATTGTGAGAGATGAAGTTATTCTCAATGAATTTGCATGAGTAGGTTATTAAAGTAAAGAACTTGACACTTGTCCTTCAAAATGATGTCGGACTTCCATTTCGGCACGTCCAAGAGATCCATGAACCGTCTAAAATCTCAGCTCATTAATCATACCGTTTTTGATCCGTAAACCAGATCCTAGTTTAATCTGAAAAGTGGAATCGTTGCTCCTGAAAAAGTGGGAAGCAAGCCGCCGTTTTAGATTTCGTAGACCTAATGTGATGACTTTTCGTTTGTCGTGCCATACTTCTATAAATAGATGATCATATTCTCATTTCCTCTCTTCTCTTCGCGATTAAAGGTAGTTCTCATGCGTATGATCCATGAATTTAATCTAGCTCTTTTAGCTAAGCAGCTATAGCGTCTTGTTCAATTTCCGGATTCACTTGTAGCGAGAGTTCTTCGGGGAAGATATTACCGTTTGAGTTCGCCGTTGCGAATGGGCACAGAAGATACCCCATCGTATGTATGGACAAGTATTACTGCTGCGAGAAAGCTATTACTTTTGGGCATCAGAAGCAAAGTGCATTCAGGGTACAAAATTAATGTGTGGGAGGATCTTTGGATCCCTTCGACACAGCTAGACCGGCACGAGCCCGGGCTCCAGCATTGAACCCAAAGATGCTCGTAAGCAGCCTTATCAATCCTGTTTCAAAGGAGTGGGATATTCGACTATTGGAACAATATGTAGATCAAGAGGATATTCCGATGATTCTGAGTTTGGCCATAAGCTCTACTCATTGACGGGATACATTTTGCTGGAGTTACACAAAGAACGGACAATATACTGTTAAGTCGGGATATTGGGTTGCTACAAACTTGATGAGAGAGGAGGAGGATTTAGAAGTTCTACAGCCCAGCATTACAAAACTTCAAGCCTTTGCTTGGAAGGTGAATGCGCCACAAAAGATCTATCATCTTATATGGCAATTAATATCAGGACAGATTGTTGTAACAAGGAATCTGGTACGCCGCAATATGCGCTGTGACAATTACTGCCCAAGATGTGGAGCACCAGAAGAGACCGTTACTCATGTTATCTTCGAGTGTCCACCGGCCTTACAAGCATGTGAATTATCATCAACGCCGTCAAGTTCTGAAATTTTCCCTGTACCAAGTATTTATGCTAATATGGACTACTTTTTGGGAGAAAGAATGGTATTCTGGAGCCAGATGATAATAGAGATCCTTATCCTTGGATAATTTGGTACATTTGGAAAGCTAGGAATGATAAGCTGTTTAGAGGCATAGACAGAGTTCCATTGGAACTAGTTAGGTATGCAGAGGGTGAGTGCCAAGCTTGGTATAATGCAAGAGACACTGTACCGACTCCACCACATGTACAGACTGATGAAGAAACACAAGCCTTAAGCTTGGGTAATATTTGTATGTTGGATGGTTCATTGACCTCCACAGCTCAGTTTAGTGGAATGGGATGGGTTTGGAAGGATACAGTGGGGAAGATACAGCTGATGGGGTCAAGGCTCATGGGGTCAAGGAACTTGCGGAGAAGAGAGACACCGCTGCACTCGGAACTGGAAACGCTAAAGTGGGCAATGGAGAGTATGATACAACACTCGACCTGTCAGGGGTTTGAGACGGACTGCAAGGACCTGATTGCAATGATAGAACAACCACAAGATTGGCCCAACTTCTCAACTGAGCTGGAAATCATTCAAACTCTTCGGTTATGTTTTTCGGACTTCAAGATCAGTTACTTTCCAAGGACGCAAAATGAGATTGCAGATTCGTTAGGTAGGAATGCACGTTCGTTTCATAGATCCTTATGTTTTATTGGTTGTTCTATTCCAGTCTGACTTCCCAGACCACCTCAAATTTGAGTAATAGAATAGCCGTTTGCCGGAAAAAAAAAAAAAAAAAGGGTAGTTCTCACGCAAACTCTATGTTTGTGTGTAACAGCAACTGCTCGAGTTAGAACACACGAACACGGACCGCAGACGCCTTGAAAGGATGAGAGAAGTATGTTAATGTCACTCAGTACAGGCTGGAACCGAGGATATTCTGTGGGATTGAGAGTGATTCCCTTGCCAAAACTCTTGAAGATTCAAAGATGATCCTTTGTTAGTGAGTGTGTCTCATGTTTGTTATCGCCCAATGCAAAGCTATCAGCTCTGCTTCCCTAGTCGTCTGTAACTTCGAAAAGGCTCTGTGACTGTGACGAATAGTTCTGCCCTGATATCTCTAAGAATCCACGCTGCTCTGCTATTGACATGATTTCCAGTCCATGAAACAGGTATGCTACATTTAAGCATTCCTGGTGGCGTGCGGTTTCGTCCATCTATTCAACCGGGCAGAAGCCAATGCAGAAGCGGACCTATCAGTCGCCTCAGGATAGTTTACCTCAAGCCACACTTGCTTCCTCTTACTTTTAAAACATCAATCTTTTAAAGACAACAAATCCAATAAATCAATTTTTTTAACACAGAAGGATTATAAAATATGAATGAAGCATACGAGGTCAAACCCGAATAACTAGATCTGGACACTTGGTGGATTTTGAAACAACAAAAATGTAATTTTATTTTCTTTTTAATGGGCAAAAAGTTCAATCCTCTCTCAAAGATACAATGTTTTTTTTGTATGTAATATTCTTCCCGGAAAAAATAAAAATAAAATAACAGTCGCAACAAAGAACAATGGATCTTCAATTAGCAAGATACTGCTAACAATGGCTCTCCATTACCAGATTCCACAATCTCAATTCTCATCATTACCTGCAGCATCACATGAACTCAAGAAGCTGTTGTTGTTAAATATACTAAGAACTGTCCCCATTTTCAGAAGTTTCCAGCTTTCCATTAATCTTAAGTGAATCTAAAACACTTCTTCTGCTAATACACATCCAAGTTCTTGAAGACTCATTGTTTTGGCTTGCAACAGGAACATGCCATGACCCTTTCTCTGACTCCTGATATGTAATCAAGATTTATTCAGAAAACTCCATTTCTTAAAACCGGAAAAAAGAAAAAAAACATGAATAGGAATGAGATGGTGAACCTGAATGACAACAGAAAAAGGAGGCGGCATTTCAAGCTTCAGATTACCTTTGGTAAATGTATACCGAACCTACCACCAAAACCATAAACCATAAGGTAATTTTACATTCACAAGATTATTTTTTTTTTTACATAAAGGGCTCATTCAGGCTTATACTTTATAAGGGTTTATAGATTTTTACCTGATGCCTTTCTTTCCACTTTTGGAAAAAACTGTTGCCTAAGAGTTCAAAAATGTGATCTCTCATCTCATCATTTGTCACAAGCAAACACTTGAGTTTAGCAGCTGCATAGAGCCAATACCTGAAATAGAAGGAAAATGCCCAGGAGATGAGTGTAACCAGACACTGTTTAATAATGGGATTTTAAGAGAAGCTAAGCTAAGTTCATACCAATCATCGTTGAAACCTGGTGGAGTCGCATAGAGGACGCCGTTGTTAATCCATTCATCAACCAGATTCCTGTGAGTTGGGTTCTCTAAAAGCGTCCTGACTCGTTTCTTATGCAAGAGAATCAGGGGCCATTTGTTATCACCACTTTTATGATACAGTTCGTTTACCACACCTTCAAGCTGCTCGGTCGCACACCTACGTTGTTAGTCTTGCACGAAGTGTATTCAAAATTTTGAAAGAAGAAAGACAATTAAAGATAGATGAGAACCTGTGAAAGACTGAAACCGCCATCTGCAAAATTTTGTTGATAGAGACCAATATTTGCTCCATCTACTATAGCTTCGTAATCTCCATGTTTCTCAAGCCAGTTCTGACAAAGATTCGTGTAACGTTCAGACAAAGATCAATATTTGAATACTCAAGATACTTTGTATTTTCAGTTTTAGAAAACTACATTTTAAGCACCAACTAAGTAGAATTCCACAATGGACAATAGGAGATACATACATTAACATATAATGAATCTTAAAACACACAAGCTAATAAGAGCATTTTCTTCTTCCTTTTTACTTCCATATTTTGATTAATTCCTGAATAAAACTCCACCGTAATTTCCTTCTTTTCTTTTTTTTTTTGCTTATCAAAGTTAAAACTAAGCAAAAGAAAATCTTGCAGGATTCTATGTCCTAGACTTATTAGAAGCAATCTAAGAGAATCATTAATTCATTCTCTAACCTGAAACTCGCTGAAGTCCACCTTGGTCTCGGAAGAATTCATCTTTGCCTTCCTCTCCATAGCCAAAGCCACCAAAGAATCCACAAACTTCTGTGTTTCTACCTCATTGGTATCAACACAAGCCAGCTGCTCATTGCAGCTCAAACATCTTCCGGTTGAGCTAACATTATCTTTCTTCACAATCCATTTACCTTCCCCAACCCATCCACGCCCATGCCACCCACCTCCATTCCTCAAAACAGCTTCTCTAAGCATCTCAACATCAGAGCCAATCCCATCACCACTAACCTCTCCAGCTTTCTCTCCACAGAACCAATCCTCTAAAACTTGCGATGTCTCTTCACAAACGCATCCAACAGATTCCCTTAGTTTATGTAAATATCTGTAAACCTTGTTTTCTCGGCTCGTGGCAGCGCTTACCTTCAACAAAGCCGAGATCTCAGCCTCCTCTAGTGCAATGCCTGCAGCTTCCATGTGCTCTTCCACCTCATAACCCTTTTCAGCCTCCAATCTCTCGCAGAAACAGAGCAAAGCAGGCGCATAGGTTCTGAGACGGGGAATCGATGTGCCGCCAACAGAAGCAAAGTCCTTAACAATCTTGAAAGCGTAATCTCCATCACCCTTAGCAGAAGCCAGACGAGCGACTGAAGTGACGGTTGCCTCATTAAGAGTTAACCCGGAAGTGACCATACGGTCAAAAATCTGGTAGCCACGTTCAACAGCAAGGGTTTGAAGAGAAGGGTCGCTAATGGAAGCCGAGCATAGGTAAAGAAGGGTCTGAAAATGTTGCTGGTTTAGTCGGACTTCGTTGGAAGCGACGGCTGCGTCATAAAGAGCTAATGAAGCTGAGAGGTCCTTTGACTTGGAGCACGAATTGAGATTAAAGAGGAGATTCTTTTCCGGGTTCTTATTAACTTTCTTCTTCTTGTTGGGGTTTGAAGGGCATTCGTCGTCCTGGCGAGAGCGGCGTTGACCATTAGCAGCCATGGAAGAGTATAAGTCTTTGCACTGGCAAAACTGGAGAGATGGTAACCCTAAACCCTCCTGACCAGCATTAAGAGAGCTGAAATAAACCAATAAACAACATACTCAGCATCAGCCGCACTCAGCGTTATCAAGGCAAGTTTATCAAAGAATATAAATCTGAAAGTTTCAATTGAATTCATAACAAAGATCCACCAAATATCAAAACTTTTTGAACTGTACAGCTTATATGATTCCACGGTGGATTGCATAACTATTCTTGTTCTTGTGGATACTATGTTTCAATTTATATGGGCAGTTTTTAGACAGAGCATGTAGTAGTAGTAATACTATTTAGTTTACCGTGTTTGAAGTAGACGATACACACCATGAAAAGCCGGCGGGGTTAGGTGATTAGACGGTGGAACAACGTAGACGGGCGGAGAAGAGAGAGACCACGAATTCGACTTCTCGACTCGAGACTACGGCGGCGACTCGCTGAACAAAAAAAAAAAAGAATTTAAAGGTAACCGGATCGCCTATCTGATCGCCTATCTGGTCTTCAGGTCGGTTCAGGCCGGTTCCTTTTGGATCCGGGTTTTTTCGGATCCTAAATATTTAGACCCAATAGGTACTTAGAAATTTTCGGTTCGGATTCAGGTCGGTTCTTCTCTGGTCCGGATCGGTTCGGATCTATAACTAAAATACCCATAAAATACCATTAAATTTTCGGATCCATATCGGGTCCAGATCCGAATCGGGTTCGGGTATTTAGGATCTGAAAAGGACATGATATACCTAAAATTTTACTGAACAACTTAAATGAAACTATTAATAATTAAAATAAAACATTTTAAAACTCTAAATTTTACA
This sequence comes from Brassica oleracea var. oleracea, assembly GCF_000695525.1. Lineage (NCBI taxonomy): Eukaryota > Viridiplantae > Streptophyta > Magnoliopsida > Brassicales > Brassicaceae > Brassica > Brassica oleracea. Next base: position 6,552,924 of record NC_027754.1, on the reverse strand, counting down.
TTTTAAAGCTTTATATTACTTTAAAAATGTTAAAAATAATAATAAATGTTGTTAACAAAAGATATTTCAACTAAATCATAAAATAATATATATAAAATAGAACACAAAAACATCATAGTTTTAGATATACATGTTTTTAAGTCGGGTACAAATCAGTTCTTATCGGATCGGGTCTATTCGGGTCGGTTTTTTTCGGATCCGGGTCTATTCGGGTCGGTTCTTTTTCGGTTCCGGTTCTTTCGGGTAAAAAAAATTTAGATCCAAAAGATACTTGTAAATTTTCGGTCTGGTTTCGGGTCGAGTATTTTTGGGTCTGTTCCAGTTCGGGTCTTCGGGTCCAAGTTAAAATGCCGAGACCTAGGCTAATTACCATTTTCGGTTACTTTTAATACACACTTATGATCCTGTGATTAACTAAATCCCTTATATATTGTTATATATTAACCTTAAAGTTGATGACAGAAAAAAAAAAATTATATCTTCAGTTTTGTATTAATTACGAAATGAACTTGTTTGTTTATGTGTCATTCCCTAACTTATTTGTGGCACTCTTAGAAAGACTTTACAAAAACTTTAGTCTAACATTTATTTCCCTAGAACATTTATTAACATTACATTAAAATCGTACTAAATTACTAATGCATTTTTGGGACCAAACACATTAATTCATGTGTACGTACAAATCATGTGGACCAAATATTAACTTTTACAAGAATAAGTTTCAAGCAAATAAAGTAAAACCACTATCGAACGTATATCACATCTTTTTCATATATCGTAACTATAATTATAGTGATATAAGATATTATTTTTTGTATATTAGATACAATTATATGCATCGATTTTCACATAACATATTATATAATTATTTTGTACATATATATTTGTTATTTGAATTGATTTCTCATGTATCCTCTATATTGACTATAGCATTGAAAAATGCCTAGCTACTAATTATAACGAATAATTATGGTTAGTTAGGATTCAAAATTAAAAATTAACAAAATCATACAATAAGTAAAAGGCAAATAAGCTGATCAGAGAGATCCTCCACGTCGACAATGATAATTAACCAATCGCATTGCGTGTTTCTTCCACGTCAGTTTAATTGGGCTTCAATATGTTTTTCTTTTTCGTTATGGAGTTGGCCCGTAAGCCCATTAGCTTAGCCAAAATTAGACAAAACGGAGAGCACCGCATCGAGCCGTCTCGACGAACCCTAACTTCCTTCTCTCTTGCGCAGACAATGATCTCATCCCTACGATCTCATCCCTTTCGTCCTTTCCACTTCCTTCCGTTTATCGGTTCACGTCTGTTCAATCAACCCTCCATCAAACCCCCCCCATTAACCTCCATTAATGGGTTTCTTTTGCATCCCTCTCTCTGATTTCTTTTATAACACCGATCATTCCCCCAGTTTGATTACACATGATACTATCCTCTCAATCGATGAATTCCAACAGCAAAAATTCTGTTTCCGGCGATCTTCTCTCCAAGAAACCTACCAGAAAGGACGCTGTCTCCTCCGCCGCATCGATGAAGCCCTCCGCCTCACCGATGAAACCCTCTGCTGCACCGATGAAACCCTCTGCCGCACCGATGAAACCCTCCGCCGCACCGATGAAACCTATTGGCCAATCCGGCATCTCCGGTGATTCCTCTTTGAAGAAACGTAACGGCAAGGCCGTTGTCTGCTCCGATGTCCCCTCCGACAAAAACGATGGCGTCGTGTTCTCTAAAAATGTGACGTTTGGTCCACAAGCAGACGAGTTAAGGTTTCGTCTCATCCATTTTTGGGAGGCCAGGAACGCACTCTCGAAGATCCTTATTGGTTTAGAGATGCTTCTGATCGACGAAGAAGTTTGTTACGAAAACTTTTCCTTTTTGTTTTTGGTTTATGTTGCCCGATAGATTAATAACAAACGTTTCTTGGTCGTTTTGAACAGGGTACTGTGATTCAGGGATTCATCCCACCATCGAGGATTGACACTTATCTGCGACACATGATTCCCGGTTCCACTTACAGACTCAACAACTTCTTTGGTTCTAAGACCAAGAAAGTGTACCGGGTTGCTGATCCAGATGTGACCATTGCTTTCTCATGGAACTCTGTCCTCTCTGTTCTCAAAGACAGTTCGATTCGGTTTTCTGAAGATCGATTTCGTTTCCATGGCTATGAACAGTTTGAAGCGGCCTGCGGCCTCAGAGGGGATCTGTATGGTAAGATCTCTCAGTCTTATCTGTTTATGTTGATCAGACATCTATCGATTGTTTAGTACGTAGATGATTAAGTTCTGTTTTTATATGCAAGTTCTGTTTTTATACGCAGATTATATTGGTCATATTAGATTGGTGAATGAGCAGACTCTTAATCAGAGTCTTGTGCTTGATGAAGTCGAGATAGCTTCTATGTGGCGAATTTTGGTTCATGTTTAGACACATGAGTAAGTTTTTTTTTTTTTTTATGCTCTAGACGTATATGTTTTTGCCTGATACATGTGTTCGCTTTGATACAGTGGTCCTGTGATGAAGCTCTACATATGGGAGAAGGCAGCTACAGACTTCTGTTAGAAGACTAAATCGCTTGGAAAACCTCCGAGTGTTATTTTGGTGACAACTGTGAATCCTAAGCGTTTTGGAGGTTCGTAATACTTAACTTTTGTTGTGGTTTATAGATGTTAGTAAGCTCATTTTGATTGATTAATTTGTTATTCTTTGGTATGAAAAATGGTTATGCTACAGGTGCTTTATCTATGTCATCCCGATCATCTTCACGGGTGTTTTTTGATATGGATGTTCAACCAACCAGGGAGTATCTGGCTTGGTATGTATTGACCTGTGTATTTGCAACGTCAACTTTAATCTATCGAACGTCTTGCTTATATATATATATATATATATATATATATATTTTTAAACATTTCAGGCTTGAATCAAACTCAGAAGTTGCTAATAGAGTTAATGCTGAAATTGTCACCAAGGCTGAGACAGCAACTATAGGGGAGCTACTCTCTTACATGAAGCAGGAAGAAGCGAAGGTATGACATCTCATTTTTCATACTTGCGTTGCGCTATGATAACTTATTGAGTATCTTCTCTGTTGCAAATTTATAGGTCGCTTGGTTCGAGTGTACAGCCACTATTGATGATGTTGTGCGTGATTCCGCATGGTATTACATTGCTTGTGGTGGGTGCAAGACTAAAGCAACTAAAGGACCTACCACGCTTATGTGTAAGAAGTGTGGAAAGGCTGAGATTACTGGTGCTGCAGAGGAAGAATTGTACTTATTATTATTTTTTTGTCATATACAGCTTCAACATTCATTATTAATGTGCCTATGAAACAGGTATCTCACTAAGCTATATGTCTATGACAACAATGATTATGCGAGCTTTGTGGTTCTCGGTGACGCTGGGCATGAGTTAACTGGGAAGAAAACCTCTGGATTGGTTGAGAGCTACTATGAGGTAATCATAAACCTTTCCATCATTCAGCTTTCATTTGTGTACTTAAGATTGTTTAAATTTGCATAGGCTAATGAGGGCGCAGTAGATGGGCATGTAGTTCCGGTGCCTCAAGCCCTGATTGATACCATTGGACAGACACGCACGTTCATTATCAAGATATCAAACAACAACCTGGAAGGCAAGATGCAAGCTTTAACTGTCACCAATGTCCTCCCTCTTGAGGTTCCAGCACTTGGATGCGATCTAGACGACATCGTGGTTGTCCCTCCTACTGCAGTGACTTTGGAAACCGGTAATCGTGAGGAAGGTTCTTCCATTGTGAATGAGGAACATGCAGCTGATGGGGTGAAAAGAGGTTCTGATATGATTGTGTCAGATGATGCTAAGGGTGCTAAATGTGGCTAACATGTTTTATGTACTTGGGTTGAGTTTGTTGACCGACTATGCGTTGGTCCATTTGCTTCGGATTTTCTTTCAGTTTGTTGAAAGACTATGTTTTGGTTCATTTGTTTCAGTTTAGTCTTGACATTATTTATATCATATGCTCTATTTGGACATTTTTATGGTTTGTTTGTTCCTTTGTTTATTTTTGGGGTTTGATCATTTTAGTGTTGCTATAATTTATGCAGTTTTTTTTATCTTAAGTAGTGATTATGTTGTATATTTTGAAAACTATTCAAACTATTTAAGAAAAAAGAACATTTGAAAACTTGAAAAAATTATTTTACCTTCTTTATAGTATAATTTTTTATTTTTTTGAATTTATGTTATTTTTAATTTTAATACTTTTTTTAAGTAGAAACGAAATGTATTTCTTCCATATTGTTTTATAAACTTATCTTCTAATTTGTATGTAATAAAAATTAGGGAAAACAAAGATAATTGACTCTTTCTATCTTCTTTATAGTAAAGTCTTTTTTTATTGGGTATCAGGATTTGGAAAAATAATTATACCTTCTTTAAAGGATATTTTTTTGCCATTTATGCAATTTTTTAATTTTTAATTCTTTTTAGTAAAACAAATTGTATTTCTTCCATATCGTCTTATAGACTTAACTCCTGTTTTATATGTAATAAAAATTAAGGAAAACAGAGATAATTAAATCTTATTAATAATAAACCTTTTTTATTTTTATTTTTTTGGTTTATCATGATTTGATGCACTTATCATAAAAAAAACTACGAATATAATCAGAACAAACCAAACCTCTACACACAAAGGAAAGAAAAAAAATATAGATATGTTAGAGTAGACTTTCTCTATTATAGCATATATATAAAAAATTTAAAAGGTACAAATTCTCCAATTTAATTGTTAAATATTGATGTAATGATCCTGATTTTTGGGTAATAACTGAACGAGTTTCTGTTACAAATAAATCTCCATAGCAATTGATGGGTTTACTCCGGGATGAGTAGATAAAGTCTACTCTAAGTAGGGCGACTCTACTTAAACTATGTTTACATATAAAATAATAATTAATGATATTCCTAACAAAAAAATTATAATTTTTCAAAATCATTTCACTCTAATTTATTCAAAAAAATGATATAGTATAAACACTAAAATAGACTCAATTTATTTAAAACTTTGAAGTTTGGGATATTAATTTTATAGAAATAATAGAACAAAGATAAATAAATTATTTACCAATTATAATGTACCAATTACAAAATAAAACTCAAACATTATGTTTTGAAAATATATGGCCCTTTTTACAATTTATAATTTGTTTTGAAATTTATATAAAAGTAAAACATGGTTATAAACTGGTCAAATGAATATATTTATCTATTTATTGTTCGCTTTTTATACATAATTGAAACTGAAACATATTTTATAATTATGATCAATTTATTAAGGTTAAGACCAAGGTTATAACTATGATCGGAAAACAGAGCACATCCAAGATTTGTAATTTCTAACACGGTAACAACAGGTTTTGATTCATAGGTTATACATGATCTATGAATTTGATCATATCTAGACAAAACCATACCCACAAGAATAGAGACGTGCGCATCAAAAAATAAAGATGTTTATATAATTTAGACATTTATAGAGTTTTTAAAAAAAACAAACGACATAATCTTATAAAATCGAGTATCTAAATAACAAAGATGATCAGGATATTCCACTTTAGGAGAATTACCGCAATTACGTATATACAATAATCGCTGATTGGAAAAGGATCACTCAAACCCTCTAATTATATGAATTCGCAAATCTCCAACACCTTCCTCAACCCAAAAGCTTCTCTCCGGCTCTTCCCTGCTCAGGAAACAGGTACTGTTAAAATAAAATTTAGGTTTGACATGTAAGCTTACTCCGTGTTTCTTAATACATGTGAGTCGATAATCTAATATGATGTTATTGGCTTGAACCTTACTCTTTGTTATCTAGCGTATGGTACAAATATACTAAAGAGTATGTCATGTTTGAAGTTTTATCTCATTAATAGATTCTAGCTGGCTAAGAGCACATAAAGACTTCATATGTAGCTTTTGGTTTAGCAAAAAAATAGAAGTTTCCTTAGATTAATGGAATGAGGTTAATAGGATTTTTAGTCAATATCGAATTGGGTGATCTCATAATCTATAGTTATTCCCCATATAAATAATGTGTTTTCTCTTATCTTATAAGAGGATAGGAGTTGACGATGTCACCAAAGTTGGTTTGTGTTTGTCGTATGTGGAGGACTTTCAATCACAAAAATAAAAACCAGTTTCTTGGTACATCATTCCTTTGTATTGACATCAAGGTATGTGCTAATTATCTTACTATACCAAAGGAAAAAATACCAAAACAAGTGATTGTATTATATATTATGAACTAGGGGGAGACGTATGAAGGAAAGCTTGATAAAGAACTTCCAGCAGAAAGAACTCAAGTCATGCGAGAAAACGAGATATATCAAATTCAGTATTTCTCCCTCCTAGAATACACTAATCGACAACGGTAGAGCTAATAGAGGAAAAAATCCCGATGATGCCTCTTAACACATTCCATCCTCTCCCATACAAACAATTGATCAACATAGCCAATGCTACCAATTACTTACCAGGTAACAACCACTATTTTTTTCTTCTTAAAAAGTAAAACTTGACATTCAGGACAAACGTGATCCCAGATGTGGTTGGACAAATAAGAATGTATCAAGGTAGCAATATGAAAAATCCGAGGGCGACAACAGAGGTCGTAATTGGTCTACTACTAAACAGGTAACATAAAAATACATTAACCCCATCCCTTTATTTAAAATTTTGGGTAAGACCAACTTATTTATATTCACACATTTCCTACAGATCGAGAATGGTCCGATTGACATTAATGGACAATGCTTCTGCTCTGTTCAGAGACTTACATAGGATGTCAGTCATGAAATACAAAGTTGTGCTTATTACAAGCATCAATCCCAGAGTATGCAAAAGTAATAATTACCAATGGTTTTAGGGTTAAACAAAAATACTATGTTATCATTGAGTTTGATTCGGATCCTCAACTTTTTTTCTATTACATGATTACATGAAAACTGACACTCACATGAACATCTGCTACTTGCTTTTACTGTGACAGCACTATTGATCTCATACAAAGCTTCATCTGGAGAAACAAAGTTCTTAGTCACTCATGAAGAGGTCATCTAGCCTTTGAGCCAAAGTCTACAGCAATAATATCTCTATCTTCTTCATTACTTAAAACATAATATTTCACTATCTATGATATTTCCATGTTCTGCTTTATTTTGGTTATAAGATATTAAACTACAACATTAAACCAATATATTTGTTGGTCTGATTATCGGAGATGGACGCAATTTCCGAAGATTTAGCAGGTTCTTATAGAAATTCTCTATGTGCAAAATATACTAGAAGACAATACTGAAAAAACCCGAAAATTAGAAAATATGTTGGTGGGATAGTTCGAACCCTGGTCCAGTGTCATTTGCGAGCGCTACTCTACCACTAGAGTAAAGACACACTTTTGAAATAGGTGCCCTACATAATACATATAACCAGCATCCGAAAGAAACTGGAATTTGTCAATCACTCCAATTCGAAACGTTTGAGTGTTTTTCCTTTTAACGAGGGAAACTAGAGACTCTTCCACTCCTATCTCTCCACTTTCTTCTCTTCGAATCTCATCCGCCATGGCTGATCAAAGTTGTTCTTCCCTTAATCGATCTAGACGACAGAGGTTCAGTGAAATCAATCATTCGTTCAGAGAGCATTATCACTTCCGTCCTCGAGTTCCGTTCATATTGTTCCATGATCATCTACAAAGAACCCGACTGCTGTTCTCGAATACCGTTCCGATCATCGGAGGATATTCTCGCCGTCATCATAACGAGGAAGCTGCTATCGGGTATCGCTATCTTTGTCTCCGAGGATTTGTAGTTCAGGGTTCTTTAGATCCTAAGGAACCCGTTTTAGATCATGTGTTTAGGGTTATCGATAGCATAGGATGGTCTTACACTGTGATGCATGTACATCCATTATGTCCTAGGGTTGTGAGAGAGTTTATCTCAAACAAACCCTTCGATGATGAGGGTGTTCTGATTCAGGGTTATGTGTTCCAAATTTACCCCTGCGGTGATCAACCGATTGATGATGATGCCAACTGTCAAACACTTTTTTGAGTGGAAAGATGTTGATCTGAATCAGGCGATCTCACACCTCACTGGAGACCAATGCTCCGGATGGACGGGGTTCAATCTCAATGCTTTGATCAATCCCTTCCAAGCTCTGTACCGTGTCTGCGAGCTCAATTGGCTCCCAGGACTTGACTCGGATTCAATGATCAAAAACCGGCTCCGCCTTCTTTATGCAGTTGCCAAACGCAACAAAATTAACTTTGGTCTTCTTGTGTATGACCATGTGATCGAGATGACCCGCAAGGCAGACTGGGACACAAACCTTATCTTTCCAAACCTCATATATCAACTGTTGATGCTTCAAAGAGAGGTGCCTTTGTTCCCAGGCGATGATGAACCTATTGGAAGAGGTCTCCCTATCCAAGGATTATCGGGTGACACAAGTGGACCAAGGGGACATAGAAGGCTGTACTAGTTTAGCAACCAAATGTTTTTTTGTAATGTCCATCACTCTTTCGCGAATGTGGCTAATATATGATTTTTTGTTAAGTAGCTTGTGTCTGAATCCTCTATGAAACAGTTGTAATCGCAATGAGAGTTATGTTTTTGGTTTGATGTTATTGTATAAATATAAATGTTGTTTTGTTATGATATTATTGTCTAGAAGAGATGTTATTACCAATCATCTTTCTCAACAATATCTTCGTACTATCTTCGATTTAAACGGTTTATATAAAAAACCATATACATAATTCACGGCTGCTCACAAGTGACATCTATTCAGTATATTCAGTATCACCAGATTTAAACACTTTCTCTATCTTGGTTCGCTGATCGGTTTTAGTCGATTCTTATTCTTCTGGATTGACACCCCTAAATAATTCCAATAGCACGTACAAAATTTCAAGGAATTATATATTTCAGATCGCTAGGCCATATATGTGACAACATATCCACCTACTCATATTTTTTTGAATAAGTCACCTATATATATATAGGTCTAAGTAGTATGCACATTTCTTTATAAAATTAATTATTAGTAAAAAAAAGTGACGTTTTCAAAAAAAAAAAAGTACTCAATCAATCTGTACTGAAAAAATATGTCTCTTATTACAATCTATAGTTTGTTCTCAACTGTTTAAACATATATAACATGATTGAAACCTGATCAAAATATGATATTTATTTCAAACATATTTTAGTTAGAACAATAATAATTATAATCTAATTTATAATAATTATTACTCTATTTGAAATCCCATGTCTAAACAACAATGTACAACTAACTATTAAACTTTTTTGCGAAATTTAAAATAGACAGTTTATCAATTTTCATCATACAAATATTTCAGGCGGACACACACAAAAAAGAAAACGGGGCCGACCACGTGGATCACGGACGAAATCAAAAGGTGTGTTTTTACTCTCAAAAAAAATATTAAGATTAAAATTTTCTCATATAATTCTTTAATTATGAATATTGCCAGTTCATCTGATTAATGATCGACCGACGTTCAAACCAAAATACTATGATTGTAAGTTTATATTGATTATAGTATTATACTTTAATCAATATTTATTCTTCAAGCAAACTGAAATTTCAAAACTAATCTAATAGGTGGGTGCGATGGCTGCGATTCTTACAGTAAGAAACAATATTATAATGTGTATATCATACGTTATATCCTCTTAGGCTAATAACTTTTTATCTTAATATTCAAGCAAAAAAATACACGTAATATGAGAAATGCCATCTTGCTATCAAAAAGAACTTCAATAAGGTCACACATGGGAAAAGAAGACTTGATCCTAAGGATTGTTTTTTTTGTATGATGAAACAAAGCTACCATTCACATTAGATTTATGATGCCCAACATATCGACCATACGATGTTACAATCCAATAATGCAGGACTTACACAAAGATTTTACCCGGCTATGCCAGGTATGAATCTTTTTATATAAATAACCATAGTTTGGTATTTACTTAAATTTAAGTTAACTAACTTACTCTTAACCAATTTCAGGCTATTTCTTTCTCATGGTCCACAACTCAACTTCTGATCATTTAAATACCTGATCTCTTTCTTACATTTTTTATAATTACTTAGCTACTCTTTTTGTTTTTAAACAATTGCATAGATTCGATATTCACAACTTTTCCATTTTTCTAAAAATTACAATACTCCTATTCCAAAAAAAAACCATTGAACTTATAATCGGGAAATAAACTATCAACACACTTTTTCGCGCATAGCGCGGAGAGAGTATCTAATATGTAATAAGTAATGAATATCTTACCTTATGGACAAACAATATATAATAAGCTTTTATTTTGTGTTTAATCAATATTTTAAAAGATACTGCAGTATTCATTATTAGGTTATATAGTATTAGTATATATGCTTTATATAATACAAAATCATTTAAAATAAATACCAAATGTGGCATTTTGATTTACTGGAATTGTGATCCGAAATTTACCAAATGTGGTTCTTATTAATTTGCCGCACAAACCCAATCCCCTTCAGCAAAATGACCAAAGTTTCTATAATACACAAACTTAAATTATATTGTTACAAAAACTTAATTCTAAGCCCATCAGTTTACAAGACTTTGTCCATTAATTATAAATCCTTAACTGGTCCATTAATTCAATGCACGTTTTCCATTTGTCCAAATAATTATTTACAGCAACTGATATTTCACTTTATAATTTAACAATAAATTAATGGACCAGTTAAGGATTTATAATTAATGGACCAATCAAAATTAAAATTAAGTGAGTGTCATTGATTTTGACGTACTGTAATAGCTATTATTTATGTCAATTATTATCAGGTTCTGCCCTTTTTTTCTGCAATCATCCGGTAATATTGTATTGCTAGATATGATTTGGTCAAAATAACATAGGGTGAAGATTAAATTAATATACTACTTTATTTGATAGAAACACATGCAGCCACGTACCAATTTAATCCATCCAAATTTTTTTATTGCTGGTCAATAATGAATCACTACTATTTACAAACACATCACGTAAAAGAACTCATGTCACAAATTTATTTACAACATATTTATTTACTATATGCAGTAGAATGAGTGGATAGAAACATAAATTTTTAAAAAATAAAAAGTGTATAAACCCTAAACCCAAATATAAACACAAAACCCAAACATAAATTTCCAAATACTAAACCCTAAACTCTAATCACTAACCCTAACTCAAATAGAAACCCTAAACCCAAATATAAACACAAAACCCAAATAAAATGAAACAAAATAAATAACATAGTACATATTGGTGAAACTATAAAATGTCTATGATTGCATGAAAGAAGTTAATGCTGACCCCAACCATACCCCCTCACCTTCTAAATACTAAACCCTAAATTCTATTCACTAAATCCTAATCCAAATATACCCTAAACCTAAATAAATAGATTAAGCTAAACCTTAATCAAGGAAGTATAAACCCAAATAGAATGTATATAATATGGTTTACTATACCCAAACCTTTACTTAGTAAATCTAAACCCTAGGCAGGAACCTATAAACCCAAATACAATCTATAAATTGTTTTCCAATATTAAACACTTGAAAGCACATTTACTTGGTTAGCATGTTGCATATCATTTTTAAAGAGTAGTATAGAAATATGTCTCAAATAGTATGGTAACCGTACATAGGTAGCTATACTTAAGAATATTTACTATAATATTCATTTCACCAAATATAGTATAGACGGCGAGTTCATCTTCTTTTTTTTTTAGACAGGCTGATACACATTCACTTCGTTCACCATCATTATTATTCACTACCATATAGAGATCGTCTTCATCTCCTCTCTTTTTCCCGACACGATGATGCTTTTACCGACTCGCCGTTGTTGTTCTTCACCACTGGATTTGTAAAACAAAAACAGAAACGAAAACAGAGTATGTAAACAAAAGCATGATTGTGAGAATCAATTGATTCAAGAAAAAAAAGAAGAAAAAAATGAAAGAGTTGTTGTGTGTGCTCACCGTCTACGCTTTCATCGTTGTCTGTTCTTCACCACAGGATCTTTAAAACAAAAACAGAAACGAAAACATCGTATGAAAACAAAAGCATGATTGTGAGAATCAACAGATTTTTTTTAAAAAGGGAAAAGAAATGAAAGAGGTATTGTGTGTGCTCACCGTCTATGACTTCATCGTTGTCTCTTCTTTAGAACAATTGATTGTTCTTTTGGTGAAGTATTGAAAGAGAAGAATTATGTGACAGAAGAAAATGTTTGATTTTGTTGATAATCTGAAGAAGAAAGAGAGACAGTGGAGTACAGACGTGGCGGTGGTGGTGATGGATTAGAAGATGTGGCTAAGAATTTTTTATATATTTTTGAATTATTTTTGTTAGTAGGTTTCACCGGTTGGTTGAGAAGGGTAATATGACAATAATCTATAATGTATACAATGTATATTGAAAAAACAAGGTTTTTAGGTAGTGGGTGAATTATAATTTGTTTGATGGATGTATGATGCAATTCCCCTAAATTATATGCCTGATTCAACGATATTTAATGGAAAAATCGCATAAAAAAACTTTGAAAGTATCACTTACTGACACTTTAAATCTTAAAGTTTTTTAACGAACACTTTTAACCTTCAAAGATATCACAAAAAACCTCCAAACTAAAAAGTTGACGGTTGTACGGGTAAAAAGATGATGTGTCGAGTTTTTATCAAAAATCAAAAATTATTTAATTGATGAAATAAACAAAAAAGTACATGGCTTACAGTCCAATAAACAATCGGCATTCGTGGCAGAGAGGTTGATATCAGATAATATTCTTATTGCTCAGGAAATGTTTCATGGCTTACGGTCCAATAAAGCATGCCAAGAAAAGTACATGGCAATCAAAACATATATGAGTAAAGCATATGATAGGGTGGAATGGGAATTCATTCGGGCATTACTACAGAAATTGGGATTTGATCTTCATTGGATTAAACTAATGATGGAGTGTATTTCGATGGTTCAATATCGAGTTTTACTAAATGATCAACCGCGGGGTTTCATAATACCACATAAGGGATTACGTCAAGGGGACCCATTATCCCCTTATCTATTTATTATGTGTACTGAGGCGTAAATTGCAAACATCAAAAAGACGGAGAGAGAGAAAAAATTAACATCAATAAAGGTGGCTAGAGCATGCCCATTGATATCTTATTTGCTTTTCGCAGATGACAGTCTTTTCTTCTGTAAGGCAAAAAGGGAGGAGTGTCAAATCATCTTCAGGAATTTAAAGGAATATGAGGTGGTATCGGGTCAACTTATAAATTTTCAAAAATCTTCGATTCAATTTGTCGATTCAATTTGGACACAAGATCGAAGAATCTATCAGACATGAATTGAGGGACGTCTTGGGTATACAAAATTTAGGGGGAATGGGATCCTACCTAGGACTGCCAGAAAATCTTGGTGGCTCCAAAATACAAGTCTTTAGTCTTTGCAGGAACGTTTAAACGGTCGAATAAATGGATGAACATTTAAATATTTCACTAAAGGAGGAAAAGAGGTGGTCATTAAATCAATGGTTACGGCTTTACCAAATCATGTGATGTCTTGCTATCGTTTACCGAAAGCTACCGCAAAGAAACTGACGAGTGCGGTAGCACAATTTTGGTGGAGTACAGGGAAGAGTACAAAAGGTATGCACTGAAAATCATGGGATAAAGTTTGTGCAAATAAAGATGAAGGAGGTTTAGGTTTTAAAGATATTAATACGGTGATGCTTGGTAAGGAATTATGGCGTTTGATAGAGAAACCAAATACTCTATTTGCTCGCGTATTCAAAGGACAATATTACATGAATGCATCACCCCTGGAGCCGATCCGATCATAATCTCCGTCATAAGGATGGCGGAGTATTGTTTCCGCTAGATCTCTGGTAAGCAAATGACTAATTAAACGGGTGGGATAAGGAATATCCGTATGAAATGACCCATGGCTCCCAACCACTCGCCCGAGATCAGCAAATAAAAATCAACAAAACAGTAACCCAGACCTTACGGTGGACTATCTTATAGACCCCGTTTCGCGAATTTGGAACTCGCAGGCAATTTGGGCCTTGGTGGATCCCAATGATGTGAAACTCATATAAAGCATACAATTGAGCAAAACTCAGATGGTAGATAGGGATGGATGGCATTTCACAAAGAATTGGAGGTATACAGTTAAAACATGATATCAGCTTGAGAGGGTTTATCCGGATGGGGAAAAACCACCAGATGTATTTGGACCCACAGTTGATGCTTTAAAGGCTTTCTATTGGAAAGTAAGGTGCCCACCAAAAATAAAACATTTCTTATGGCAATTGGTGTCAGGATGTATCGCAGTTAAGAAAAACTTACAAGCGCAAGGACTACAAGGGGAAATCTATTGTGTCAGATGTGGGGTGCTAGAGGAATCAATAAACCATGTGTTTTTAAAATGCCCTCCAGCGATCCAGGTTTGGACGCTATCAAAAATACCGTCAAACCCGGCCTTCTTCCCCACTAGCTCCCTCTTTACAAACATGGACCATCTATTTTGGCGAGTCCTTCCGCAAATGGATGATCATTATTTCGCATGGATACTATGGTATATTTGGAAAGAGAGGAATAATAAAGTTGTTAGTATTTGAATATGGATCCCAGGAAAACCCTTAAATTGGCAGAAACTGAATCAATTATGTGGGGAGAAGCACAAATCTTGAATACACAGAGGGCCACACCAACGGTAGCAGCCGCGACACTACCGTCAATCCCAGGGCGATGGTGCTTTACAGATGGCTCGTGGAAAGAAAATGATTGTTTCTCATGACAAGGTTGATATAGTACCTTGGAAGGTTTTGATGGTCTGATGGGGGCAAGAAATGTTCAGGCTAGTCTCTCTCTTCTTCATGCAGAAATGGAAGCTTTAGTTTGGGCAATGGAGTGTATGCGAAATTTACGTCAAACTTGTGTCACATTTGCAATGGATTGTTCTCAATTGGTGAAGATGGTTTCGAAACTAGAAGAATGACCAGCTTTTACAAGTTATTTGGAAGATATCAAGAGTCTCAAGGAGAATTTCTTCAGCTCAGAGAGCATTCATGTACCAAGGACGGAAAATATAAAGGCGGATAGCCTGGCACGCAGTGTTAGGATACAGTCGGCTTTTGTCGTTCATATGGATGCGGAGCCCCCGGCATGGTTTTCAGAGATAGTTTGAGTTTGTTTAAGTTGATGACAAAAAAAATGAAATAAACAAAAAATTAAAGAAAAAACTCATAAAATAAATAAAAATCAGAAAAATAAATAAAAATTCGCAAAATTAAATAAAAATCAGAAAATTAAATTAAAAAATCAGAAAATTAACTTAAAAAATCATAAAATTAAATAAATATTTAGAAAATTAAATAAAATTAAAATAGAAAGACTAAATTAAAATACAGAAGCACTGAATAAAATTCATAAATTTTAAAAATTTAGAAAATTCAAAATATTTTTTTTTAATTACAATATTATTTTGAGAAAAGATATTAGATTCAACAATAACAGTTTCAAATATATCATTAATACCGATGATGGTTTCTCACATAACCATTAACAATGAAGGTTTTGGCATATCTCCAATGATAATTTCAGACATTATCGTTGAATCTTTTTATTTTAAATTTTCAATATTTTTTTGAAATTAATTATTATTTTTTAGTTTTTATGTATTTTAATTTGATCTTATTTTTTTGAATTTTAGGCTATTTTTGTATTTATTTAATTTTCTGATTTATAAAAGAAATTTCTGAATTTTTATTCAATTTTATGAGTTTTTTGTTAATTTTTCCGATTTTATTTAATTTTCCAATTTTGATTGATTTTTGCTTATTAATTAATTGAATAACTATTTTTTTGAAAAAAATATTGATACATCATTTTTTTGCCTGTACGGTCGGTCAACTTTTTCATATTTAGAGGTTTTTTTGATAAAAACATCAATTAAAAGGTTAAAAGTGTTAATCAAAAAACTTCAAAGCTTAAATTGTTAGTAAGTGACACTTTAGAAGTTTTAATACGATTTTTCCGATATTTAATAAAATATTTTATGTAATTTTAACCCTGCGCAAAGCGCAGATCTTTATCTAGTTTAGACTTAAATGTTTAGATTTGACGGGTATAGTTTAAGATTTTAATAAATATTTAATTTTAAAAAAAAATTGCAAAAAATAGTTTGAAAAAAATTTGAATATCAAAATAAAATTCTTGAAAAAAAATTAAAAAATCTCAAATCTCGAAAAAATAAATAAAAATAGAAAAGTTTGAATTTGAAAACTATTTAAAAAATATTTTCTTTTATTTTATTTTTTGTTTATTGAAATGATTATTTATATTTATATATTAATAAAACAAGTTAAGAATTAACTCTTTGATGAAGAAGACATTTGTGAAAATATTTAATGAATGTAAATATGAACAATGATATCAAATATGCGGTAAAATGAAATTTCCCCAACTAAATAAAATATTGATTGCTTAAACTAGTTTTTGGTTTCTAGATTTTAGCTTTAGATATTTAGAATTTTTTTCCAGATTTTCTTTTTAATTTTCAGCTTGTGCTTTTGGTTTTTAATTTATTTTCGGAAAATAACCAATACATTATTTGTTTGCCAAAAAATAAACAATACATTATTTTGAAAGAATACAAAATAGCAATAAAATATTAATAAATTACCATTAAATTTATCAAATTATAAATATTTTAATTTAAAAATAAAAATACATTAACAGGTTTTAAGTTATTTTATTTTTAATATTATACTAAAATATAATCATTTAAAGATCTTATAATATCAATAAATTAAAGGAGAAATTTTATGTTTAACAATTTCGTACTACCACTTTCATCTTTACCACTACTAAAAGGATATTTTCAAAAATAGCTTATTCATTAAATGTCAAAAGACTCTTATGTCATTGTTCTTTATAAAATAATAAGTAAAAATTTAAATAAATAAAAAATCTAAAAAATAAAAAATAAATTTTTAAATTTTTTTGAATTATACTATTTCGAAATTTAAACCCTAAACCCTAAAACTAAACTCTAAACCCTAAACCATCAATCCTAAACATTTTTTTTTTAAGTACAAACCCTAAACCCTAAACCATCAATCCTTAACACTTTTTTTCTTCTTTGAAATACGAACCCTAAACCCCGAAACATCAACTCTAAACCCTAAATCCTGAAACATCAACTCTAAATCCTAATCCCTAAACCTTCAACTCTAAACCCTAAAACATAAACTCTAAACCCTAAACTTCAACTTTAAACCCTAAACCATCAACACTAAACTCTAAACTATCAATACTAAACCCTAAAAAGTAAACTCTAAACCCTAAACCTTAAAAAATTAACCTTAAACCCTAAAACATCAACTCTAAACCCTAAATCCTGAAACATCAACTCTAAATCCTAATCCCTAAACCTTCAACTCTAAACCCTAAAACATAAACTCTAAACCCTAAACTTCAACTTTAAACCCTAAACCATCAACACTAAACTCTAAACTATCAATACTAAACCCTAAAAAGTAAACTCTAAACCCTAAACCTTAAAAAATTAACCTTAAACCCTAAAACATCAACTCTAAACCCTAAACCCTTAACCTTCAACTCTAAACCATAAACTCTAAACCCTAAACCCTTAACCCTAAAATCCTAGAGTTGATGTTTTAGGTTTTAGATTTGAAGTTTAGGATTTTAGGGTTTAGGGTTTATGTTTAGGGTTTAGAGTTGATGTTTTAGGGTTTAGATTTGAAGGTTTAGGGTTTAAGGGTTTAGGGTACGAATTTCAGAAAAATATAGGGTTTAGGGTTTACGTTTAGGGTTTAGAGTTAATGTTTTAGGGTTTAGATTTGAAGGTTTAGGGTTTAGGGTTTAGAGTTGATGTTTCGGGGTCTAGGGTTTAGAGTTGTTGTTTCATGTTTTAGGGTTTAGAGTTGATAATTTAGGGTTTAGAGTTGATGTTTTAAGTTTAGATTAGTTAACCATATATTTTTTTTGTGTAAGTTAATCAAAGGGTTATAGATGTCTTTTACCCTTCATTAAAGATGAGGGTAAAAGTGGTTAGTGTAAATATGAAAATGGTATTTATGACAATTTTCCTAAATTAAAAACTTAAAATTTTGAAACTAATTATAAATTTTCATATATAAATAATTTTTTTTTTTTAAACTTGAATATTGTACTGTCAAGATTAATATAATATATTATTTTATTAAAACATATTAGGTTTTTATAATTTAGTTATTTTTTAATATGTCTAATAATTTTTAATAATTATTTAATAATTTTATTTATAGAAATTAATAACTAATTAATTACAATTAATTAATATTATACGTAAATATGTTAATTTATTTTACAGATATGAAATAAAATAGATTATTTTGCATTATTCTTTAAATAAAATTTATGTCCAAAATTTTTTATGAGAATTTTATATTTGTAAAAATATTATTTATTAACTCATAATTAACTAAAATGTAGTATTTCTACAAAAAGAAACAAAATTCATTTTTTTTACAAAATCTCAAAAACTTGGTTTTGGATTTTTCTTCATAAATTTGGTTAAAATTTTCAAAAACTAATTTCTTTAATTTTTACAGAATCTATTTATCAGAAATATGGATTGGCAAATCAAATAGTTTTTACAAAAATTAAAACTAAAAGCTAAAACTTGATTGGATGAAAAAATAGTTTTTAGAACAAATAAAATAAAAACCACAAACAAGCATCACTAAAAAATATAATCTTGCGTCATCTACATAAAATATTAGTATTGAGCAACACTGTTTAATATCATATGCAAGTAGTGAGGTCGAATAAGACTCTTATCTAATAAAAAAATTATCATAGATATACAAATTGAAACATACAAATTTAAAATTTTATTTAAAATTTATGATCTTTAAATTCAAAAAGAAAAAAAGTTTAAACATATATTAACTGAAGCTATTGACTTTTAAAACTATATCATTACTTTTGATATATTATATTAATTCGTGAGAAATTAGGGTGTATATACACCTTTGTGACTATAATTTGCGAACTACCGTAGACACTATTGATATTTCTAAACCCCAATTTTGTCCCTGTCCTGCTTTGCCCTGCCTCTGCCGGTTCCTGCCCAAACTCTCTTCTTCCTTCTCTCTCTCTCTCTCTCTCTCTCTCTCTCTCTCTCTTATCCCTTTATCTCTTCCCAAATTAATACTATTCATTCTCTCTTTTGTATCTCTCCTAATCTCTTACATAAAACAAATGGATTCTTCTTCTCTTTTTATTTCCACCGTTTGTTAATTTTACATAATGTATTGTTATTAAATGATACATGTTTTTTTAGCTGTTACAAAACTTGTCGATGTTTTAAAAATTTATGGGTAAGATGTTTAAGTAATTTGCGTTAGCTATATATGCTTTGTTAAATGCTACAAAATAGGTTATCAGGCTAACTTAATCATTATTTGTTTAGCTTCTATATTTTTGACGGTTAATCATTATTGTATCATATGTAAACTAATAAGTTACATCTACCATATGTTTTACGTGCTAAATAAAATATTACATTTAGATCATTGCTTCTGTTATATGATAAGGATAATTTTATAATAAACAAGTTACCCACTAACAATTTATATAACTTCTTGAGTTAAAGCTTAGTGTTAAACTTCCTTTGTACAAAATAGTTGTGTGCGTATAATACATAGTTTGTTAGAAGTTTCATAATAGGTTAACATGATAATTTAATGTTTAGAATATACATGTTTAGTTAGATGATATCAAACATGTTAGACGCTTTTTAAAATGGGTGGTGAGATGTCCAAAACTATTTCCCTTATCTGATACATAATTTGTTAGATGGTACAAAATGGGTTATCGTTCTAACTTAATCGTTATCTATGTAATTTCTGTTGCAATCCCTAGTTCTCCCATTGAATTTTCAGTTTCAGAAATTTAATTGCAAAATAAATAACTTGGGAGAAAAATCTAGTCGTTTGAATTGATATCCCAGAAAACATGTTTGGAAGTTTGACTTTCTTTGAATCCATGATTCACTGTCATACATGGTGCTTCAAACATCAATGTTATTGATGCGATGGTGACGATGACGAATTGAGAAGGAAGAAGAGGAGATTAGCATAAGATTGATGTTAAAAACGAAGCAAACAAAGATTACTGGGATTTTGAAAGAAGAATGAATTATTTGAAGAAAATCTTTGTTTTCACTTTTCACTAAAGATTATAAATGGGAGAGGAAGAGATCAATGGGGAAAAAAAAAGAAAATGGCATGAATGGAGAAGATGGAAAGAAAGAGAAACAAGCTGAGTTTAGGGCATGGGTAAAACAATCATTTATGTGTATATTGCTACAGAAATTGGAGGTTTCCATGCATTTAGGGTAGTTTCTTAATTTCGGTTGTTTTCGTGTATATACAGCAAATTATCTCTAAAAAATAATTAATATTAAAATTAATAAATTATAAAACATCTTGAAAAGTCTTCTTTTATTTTATTCTGAGATTTTCGGTCAACCTCTGGTTTTGAAAGAAGATATCAAGACTTCTCTAGAAGTTTGCTCTGATAAAGTCAAACATAATCAATTGCAAAATTAACCTATGCAGATTTCTTGCAATACTTTGAATACTCCAAGAAGACTTCTAGAGAAGTTGTCTCGTAGAAGAATTTTTGGGAAGTCTCCTTTAAAAAAGTCAATCTTCTTCAAAATTTCAGCAATTGTAAAATTAGCTTGATTATCGGAGTTAAAAGGCTTACAAATACATATAGGAGTCTGTAAATTCCAAAGTAACCAATATTTTATGAATGAACACTTCTCAAGAAACCTAGTAATAGATCATACTTCTTGCGAAGTCTTTCTTTGTAATTTTGTAATTGCAAACATAACTTTTCCATAGAAGACTGAGAAGTCTTTTTACAGTCACATAAAGTCTCCAAAGACTTTTCTAGAAGTCTATGTACGTAGTTTTGTAATTTACAATAAATAATAAAAAATAAAAAATAATTAATATTAAAATTAATAAATTAGAAAACATCTTGAGAAGTCTTCTTTAATTTTATTATGAGATTCCGGTCAGCCTATAGTTTTGAGAGAAGATATCAAGACTTCTCAAGAAGTCTGCTCTTATAAAGTCAAACATGATCAACTGTAAAAATTAACCTATGTAGATTTCTTGCAATACTTCTAATACTTCAAAAAGACTTCTAGAGAAGTTGTCTCGTAGAAGATTTTTTGGGAACTCTTCTTTAAAAAAATCAAACTTCTACAAATTTCAGCATTTGTAAAATTAGCTTGATTATCGGAGTTAGAAGTCTTCCAAATACATATAGGAGTTTGTAAATACCAAAGTAACCAATATTTTACGAAAGAAGACTTCTTAAGAAACCAACTAATAGAGCAGACTTCTTGAGAAGTCTTTCTTTGTGATTTTGTAATTGCAAAAATAACCTAAACAAAAGACTTCTATAAAAATCTTCTATGATAAGGGGTTGACGACAAAAAAAAACATATAGGGATTTGTATAAAGCAACGGAAAACAATGGCTATACCATGGCTAAACAAATAGCCACAAAATAGCATGGCAAAGTAGTGGCTAAATCTATAGCCATGAAAGCAACCATGACAAAATGTGTCTGTCAAATTGTAGCCACATAATTTACGTGGTAATTTTGTGGCTAAATTTTGGTAGCGTCTTCCCTAAATGTATAGCTACTGTTCGTGGCTGTACTATGACTAATCTAACCAAGTTTGAGTTTTTGATTGTTTTAGCCACGTTTTAACCATGGTTTTTCTACTATCGTGGTATTTTCCAAATACCAAAGTAACCAATATTTTACGAAAGAAGACTTCTCAAAAAACCTACTAACAGAGCATACTTCTTGAGAAGTCTTTCTTTGTAAATTTGTAATTGCAAACATAACTTAAACAAAAGACTTCTAGAGAAGTCTTCTATGATAAGGGGTTGCCGACAAAAAGAACATATAGGGGTTTGTATACGGCCACGAAAAACTATGGCTATGCCATGGCTAAACAAACAGACACGAAATAGCATGGAAACGAATTGGCTAAATCTATAGCCATAAAAGCAACCGGGACAAAATATGGCTGTCAAATTGTAGCCACATAATTTATTTGGTAATTTCGTGGCTAAAGTTTTGGTAGAGTCATGCCTAACTGTTTGTGGCTATACCATGATTAATCTAGCCACCTTTAAGTTTTTGCCCAGATCGTGATTATTTTAGCCACGTCTTAACCATGGGTTTTCTATTATCGTGGTTATTTAATCATGGTTTAAACGTGATTGAACAATGAATTTTTTGATTTAGCTATGATTTTTCCGTATCAACACTGTCTATGCCGAAGATTTTTACTAGTGATCGGAGTAATAACAATACAACCCCTGCCATCTATTTCATAGACTTTAAACTGACAGTTACAATATATATCAACATCTAATCTATTAAAACAAGAGTACATTTTGTACTTAACCCTGAGTTTTCCACAAATATTACATCCTTATGCCACTGTCCTTAAAACACAGCTGTTTTACTTATTGCTAATACTAATCCGTGATATTACAAAACCGTTACAAAACCAAAGCATAACAAACCCATCTAATTACAATTGCTACTAAAGTAAATATCGTTGTATACCATTATTAAAACACAGACGATTGGTCGATTTACTAAACCCTTAATTGTTTGATTTATTTATTTTATTTTATTTTTCACAACAAACATTTACAGACTCATATAGACTCTGTAAACCAGATCGGTAACTCTGCATCCATGTGAACGACGAAAGACGATTGTTTCCTAGCACTGCGTGCTAAACTATCCACCTTTAAATTCTCCATCCGATGTACATGAACGATTTCTGAGTTGAGGAATCTTCTTTTCAAAAGCTTTATTTCTTCCAGGTAACTATCAAATGCTGGCCATTCTTCTGGTTCCGAAACCATCTTTACCAATTGAGAACAATCCTTAGCAAACGTGCCCTGAAACTATCTTAAATTCTTCATACATTCCATTGCCCATATTAGCGCTTCCACCTCTGAATGGAGAGGTGAAAGACTTTCCCTGACATTCCTTGCCCCTAACAATCCATCAAAACCCGGTAAAGTGTTGTACCAGCCTTGTCTAGAAAATATGTCCTTATCTTTCCAGGAACCATCAGTGAAAAACCATCTTCGTGGAATTGCTGGTATGGACCTGTCTTGTACTTGATGTACCATTATCTGACTACTTATTACATGTGCCTCAGTCCAAAGTGCTGATTCTAGTTCCGTTATTTTCAAAGTTTCTCTTGGATCTATATCCAGATTTCTAAACACGTTGTTATTCCGCCCTTTCCAAATATACCATAAAATCCATGCAAATTGGTGATCATCCATATTTGGATTAACTCTCCAAAAAGATGGTCCATATTGGTGAAGAAAGAACTAGTAGGGAAAATGTGAGGATTCGATGTTATCTAAAATAGTGCACAACATATATCCCCTTGTATCCCTCTCGTTTTTAGATTTTTCATGACCGCTATACACCCTGATAGAATTTGCCATAAAAAAGTGTTTTATCTTCGGAGGACACCACACCTTCCAACAATATGCTTTTAATATATCCACTGTAGGTCCATAAACTTCTGGTGGTTTTTCCTTATCAAGATAGATCAGTTCCACTTGATACTCTGATTGTACCGTATATTTTCCATTGTTGGTAAAATGCCATCCATTCCTATCCTCCAACGATTTCTGCTCAGTGGAATACTTTCAATAATTTTGGCATCATGGGGATCCACCAAAGCCCTAATTTCATGCAAATTCCATGTTCGGGATTCCAAATTAATGAGAGAATCCATTGTGAGATCCAGATAACTGTTATGAAGGTTTTTGTTTGCTGGTCTCGGGCGAGTGGTTGGGATCCAGGGATCATTTCATACCGAAATAGAAGAACCTGTTCCCACACTTTTAGTTAGTCCTTTACTAACCATAGATCTAGCAAATATAATACTCCTCCAGCCATATGACGGGGAATATGAACGGATCGGTTCCAGGGGTAAGGCATTCCTGTAGTACCGTCCTTTGAAAACTCGAGCAAAGAGTGTATTTGGTTTCTCTATTAGCCGCCACAATTGCTTTCCAAGCATCGCCGTGTTAAAATCTGTAAGATCCTTAAAGCCTAATCCACCAGTATCTTTAGGTACACATAATTTGTCCCAGGATTTCTAATGCATGCCTTTTGTGCTTCCTTCTGAACTCCACCAAAACTGAGCTACTGCACTCGTTAATTTCTTTGATGTAACTTTTGGTAATCGATAAACAGACATCACATGATTTGGCAAAGCCGTGACAACCGACTTAATGATCACCTCCTTTCCTCCTTTAGTAAAGAATTTAAAAGTCCATCCATTAACTCTATTATTCAACCGGTCTTGTACAAAACTAAACATTTGTACCTTAGATCCTCTAAGACTTTCTGGCAATCCTAAATAAGATCCTATTTTCCCTAGGTTTTGAATTCCCAAAATCTCTCTCAATTTTTGTCGGCTGGATTCTTCAATCATATGTCAAATTGAATTGAGGATTATTTAATAAACACTATAATACCATTGCTAATCAGAACATTTGTAAAACATCTAAATACAATACGTACTTTCCTTCATATCGTTTTATAACATTACTAAACAAAATGAAATTGTATTTTATACATTCTTATCAAGAGTTTTATATCTTATATAGTAATCATTTGAACTAAACTTTATCAAGACACGAAGCCATCCAAATGTTATTTAATCTGCCTGGTTTAATATGCTAAATCAAATTCTGGTGGCAATAGTCTCGACCTTTTCCTGAAATGCTAGTGAGTCAAACCATTAATATAATATTATATTAAAAATTAAAATTAATCATTAATTTTTCTGTCGATTATTAAAATTGAAGAATATAGAATTACAATTATTTGACTCTAAACCTGTTAGTTCAGAAACCATGGCTTCATATTTCCTTAAGAGACTATTCCAGTCTCATCTTGGGTATGTAGATGGAGAATTGGAAGCATTTTCAAGAATGATATCAGTGAGCCAACTTGGACCTCCACGAGCTATATAAGATTGAAACCGTCTATATTTAGTCACACTGACAGCGATCTTCTCAGCTACTCTATTTGTAATAACATTCACAACTTCCACATAGCAGTTTTGGAAGCAATTTAGTGCTTGTCTAGTCCGTTCAATGGTATTGGACAAGCCAGGGAACCACCGAGGATTGTTCAAAGCTTCCAGCGTATGAACTGATGAGATTTCCATGATAACTCTGTTCCAGTGAAGAGTATGAAGATCTTTTTCTGTCCAACACAGTGTAGTAAGGTCTGCTTCCAGGTTTGAACTAAACCCCATGAAGGATCTCCGACTGTGTTCCATTGCCTGGCCACGAAAATCCCGGATCACCCAAGAAGTTCAAGTATGCTGAGAACTAGCTGACGAGGAGCATCCTACATTACATTTTATGAACCCCATGGGAAGTTTCTGCCAAGCCTGCCCATTATCCATTACTTTGGTTGCACTTTTTTCTTCCTAGTCTTTCTGAATGAGATTAAACCAAATGGAAGATTCCTCAACTGCTTTGGAGAAGATGTTAGCTGCCGAAAATCTTTTCTGTTTAAAACAGAAACTATTCATTGATTTCCATAGGTGCCAAAGTATCCAAGGGAACCGTAGCCTCTCAGATTGTCCAATCCTTTGGTTTTTACTGAGAGCACATGGTACAAGTTCAAAAGAACCGAGTTGTGGGAAAAATCTGCAGGTGGGAGTGGAATCTGAGCGCGATTGGTGTAGGGTATTTGTCTTTCAAGCACCTATTGGTGTATGCTTTTATCAGTTTTCCTCCTTTGTATTTTCTTTCCATCGACAATTATGTTGGAGACCAAACATTATTTCAATGATAAAAAAAAAAAAAACATGTTAGTTCGGTTTACACCTAGATTACAAGATGTTCTTTCTAAATATTAGTTAGATACAAGCTCACTAACCAGTTATAAACTAATAATATAATCCTAATCATTCAGAATAAACATGTGGTTATTGAACATTTATTATAACTGATTTTTCAAAACATTTCCATATATATACTATCTCCCAATATATATCAATCAAATTTTTGGGTTTTGTTATAATAAAACGTGATTTACTCGTAAACTAACCTTTTTAATTTCCTTCCCTACAATCAAAGCATAATTAATTTGAAATCTAGCTTTTAAGAATATTACTAATGGTTTATAAGCTTAAATACAAATCGATTGTATAGAAAAAAACTAATCAAGCAAGATTTTCTTGAAATCTAAAATTCCAATTTAGGTTATGTTTTAATTGATAAATTATTCTACAAAAATAAGCATATAATCAATTAAATCAACCCCACAATCAAGCTATATCTAACTGGTGAGATTTGGCTAATAATACCTAACATGCACACCAATTTTACTCAGCGTATATATATATTTGTGACAAAAATATATATATATATATATATATATATATCAAATAGAATCCGATTTGATACTTTAAAGTCGTAAATTGTTATAAAAAGTAACGTAAAATAAAGTAACGTAAAGCGACGGCGATTGTCGATTGAAGATGAATCTGTGTGAGATTCAATTATTCTTTTTGATTTTCGAAGATTGGAGTAGGCTTTATCATCGGGATAACGGGATCACCATGTGATTTCTTCTTTTGATACGGATCTGGAGGGATTCTTGATTATCGGTTTAATTTGGGGGAAATGGGGAAATCAAGGAAATTTTGAAAGGGGATCTGGCATGGGATTGGCTGGCTTGTGATAAGTTGATACGGATGCTGTATCTGAAGGCAGGAGGGAGAGAGGTTTTGGAGGATCTCTTCGTAAAGGTAATTCTTTGGCTTCGTACTATATTGTTTTGGGAAGGTTCTCAGCGGATCTATTCAATTGTGATCTTACATAAGTTCTACTTTAGGATGTACTGGGCGTGTTTTTATTCTGGATGGAGATTAGGAAATATCTTCAGATTACAGGATTATTGTGGATCTCATGAGGATGCTGATGATGATCATTTACGAATGATTATTTGGGTTGATTATGGATATAAAATTAACTAGCTGGATTTTCTCTGGTTCAATAGAGGTTCAAATTGTCGGAAGATTGATTCTTCAATAATAAAAAAGATTACGGGTTCTTACTTTCCAATCAGTAATCGAGATTTTCGATTGTGGCAATTAAATTTGGTGATTGAGAGAAGTTTTGGAAGGTTTTCGTGTATAAATACAATGGTTTTTGAGTCTTTGTTTCATCATATTCTCTGTTTTTGTTTAACTCTTATATTATCTTCTGTTTTTTCTGGCAATTATGTCGCAAGGGCAATGGTTTGCCAAGTCCGGAGGCCAGAAGAAGCAGGTACCAAGTGGAGGTTTGAAGATCTCGATCCCGAAGTTCGACAACTCCACTCTCATTACGGTGCATGAACCCTGTCAAGCAGGAGATGAAGCCTTTGCTTTATCATCTTCCACGTATCTGGAATGTGGAAGAGAGGGTGGTGGGCGCTGACTTGGGCCTTGGTAGGTTCCAATTTGATTTTCAGGAGGAAGAGGATATCGTTGAGGTGCTCAAGAGGGAGCCTTTTCATTTTGATAACTGGATGCTCTCCATTGTGAGATGGGAACCTGTGGTGGAGGATTATTATCCTTCTAAGATAATTTTTTTGCATTTTTTGGGCGTAGCCAACTTTCAAGAGTATTGGGGAAGCTTTGGGAGTGGTTCGTGGAGATGATGCCATTGAGATCAATGAAGGGAAAATTCAAGTAACTTTGGATGCTTTTAAGCCATTGGTGTTTTCCATTACTGTGGAATTTCACAGCGGGGAGGAGACAGTGGTCGCTTTGAGGTATGAGCGTCTCCATGGTTTCTGTAGGACGTGTTCAAGATTGACACATGATCAGTCCAAGTGCCCCATCACAAAAGGGGTGAAGGAGGAGGATGATGTTGGTCCATCTGATAAGCCGGATCAAGGAGGGAAAGCTTTGAGCTATAAGCAGTGGAGTCCCAAGCCTTGGAGACTAACTCTGGTGGGGATGTTAGGAGACATAACCAACAGGTATCTGGAAAGCAAGATGTCAAAGGAAAAGGCATTGCATATGAGGGAGGAAAACAAGCTGCTGGTGCTAAATTGGGTCCAGGGAGAAGGCATAGGGATCAAGGGAGATCAATGACAAGGTATGTCAGACAGGCTGGATATCTCCCACCTTAAGAGCTAAGAGATAGCTATGCTATGGCCACGGGTGGTATCAACGGCTTGCGCAATCAGGATGCTGGAGCTCATCTGGATCCTCAACAGAAACTGATGTTAGATGCTTTCAAGAGCGGTGAAAGTGGGGAGGCATCAGGGTCAAAGGCTCGCAAGGCTCTATTGTTTGAGAATGAGATTGTCGAGGATGGCCTTCGGGTTCCGTTAGGAGAGGATCAGGCAGCGACAATCCAGGCACGGGATGTTATTAAGGAGTTACCGTCAGTAACTAAGGTGGTCCCCAATGATGAGTCTAAAGAAATGGAGGAAGAAAACATAATGGTGCGTTCAACTGTGGAGAATGATGGGAACCAGACTTTGGAGATAGGAATCAAGGAAGATGAGGTGATCGGGGAGATGGTGGCAGGCTTAGATGAGGAAGATGGAAATTTGGAGTTTGAAATGATGGAGGATGGTGAGGAGGAGGCAGGGCTAGATCAAGACGTCTCTGCGGAAGTAAACTCTATGGAGATTGAGGAGGCTTTCCCAACTGATGAAAATGTGGACGTAGCAGGAGAGAAAGAGCATCAGATCCCAAAGAAGAAAAATGGAAAGTTCACGGCCGCTGCGATGGGAGGGAAAGCGAAAAAGAGACTGGTTCAGAGCTTTGTCTCTCCAAGGAAGAAGGCAATGGCAAAGCAAGGCAGTAAGGCGGGGGACAAGGGTCCAGTGCCCACAAAGAAGGCGTTAATCAAGCCGAAACCAGACCAGGACTGATTACCTGGCTCTCGCTCTGTTTATTTTAATTTAATTTAAGTATGAATAAGTTTAGGGCTTTTGATACAAAGTCCCTGTTTGCTCCTATTTTGTTTCCTTGGTTTAAGTTGTCTCTGATGATGTCACAGATTTGGAATAAAAGAGTTGGTTCTAGTTTTTATTATATTGGTCTTGTTGGGATGATAGAAGTTTATATGGAAGAGTATATTGTTGTTTTGTTGTTGTTGCGATCACTAGGATATCGGCTTTCTTTGAGTTTAGGTTCTCTTCCTCCTAGCATATATCGTTATTTTTGGTGGAAATGGATTGAGGAATGTATAGAGGATTGGGGGAATACAACTTGGTTCTTGGATATGATTAGAAACAGAACGTGGTTTTTGGATCTGTTTTGCATTTTGGAGTATGTAGATGTGTGTTTGGTTCATATTGATGTGTGTGGTTGTGAGGATTCTAGTTCTGGAAACCTATGTTCAGAGACCGTCATGATTTATGACAAGCGAAGCAGGATATTATATTGGTGGAGAGGTTTTCTCGTTCTTTTGGAGTACTGTGGCTGGGGCTGGGGCTGGCTTAATCTCGGTCTTTCTGGTTTTCAAGCGAAGCAGGAAAGTATATTGATCTCTGGTTATCTCAGGTCTGTACATTGTATGAACATGGTTACGAGCTCTAATTTTGAGGTCATGGTTTTTTCCAGGTTTGGCTTAATAGTTCATGTTGACGTAAAAGATGTTTCAGTTCTTGGTGAAATAGTTTTGAGTTTGTGGGGGGTGTTCTTCGGTTATGAACATAAGATAATTTCTTATCATTGCTTAGTTGAGACTATTAGTTTCATTTTTCTCATGGTAATCGGATTGTATTAAAGCGTTGGTCGTATGAATGGATGATGCAGGTTGTTGAAGTAATTGACTACACGGCTTTTATTTTCTCAAGTTGGTTTGGAAGATATGATAGTTATAAAATGATTATTATGTTACATTCTTGTAGCCTCCAATTTCATGGCAATCTAATGTTTAACAAAAACCGACAAGGGGGAGATAGGTGGGACTTTGTTATAAAAGACGGTCCGATATTTTGGAAGGGGGGTTTCCACAAGGTTTGTTTTTTCTAGATTGGATTTACAGTGATAATTTGGATGATCATGAGGATGATTTGATTGGATAAGACTTAATGGATATGGAGGCTAGTGCCATAAATAAGCAAATGGTGGATGTGAGGATGACTGATAAGGGTAGGGTTGAGAAGCTGAAACCTCCATCTTCTTACAAGAGTGGAGGAAGGTCTGGGATCCCTTTGGGGGTTCAGAGTAAAAAAGCGGAGTTCCTCTGTCGGGGATCTCCAAAGATACGTAAATCCTCCTCAAGGGATTTATCACATTCAGAGAGACAACGATCAGGTCCGGTGAAGAGTTCAAAAGGAAGTTCAGGCGCGAGTAGTGATTTGGAGGGGTCCAAAAAATCCCCCAGACATCATCCATGAAGACAATCAGTTAGAACTGTCGAGGGATAGGGAACGACCTCACAGTTCGACGCCTTACGGAGATGTGTCAGAAGCATCACCTAGGACTTGTGTTCCTTTCTGAAACAAAGAACATAAGGCTGCTGTTGCAAAACATTCAGGCCGACTTAAGATTTGATCATTTGTTTACCGTTGAGCCACTTGGTCTTAGCGGAGGTTTAGCTCTTTTATTTATGGATGAATTTCAAGTTAATGTTTTATTTTCAAATAGCAGAATGATTGACATTGAGGCAGTCATTGATGGAATAAAAGTCTTTATGACATTTGTTTATGGAGACCCTATTTTAGAACGTAGAGATCAAGTATGGGAACGTCTTACGTGTTTCTCAACAACAAGAAATGAACCTTGGTTCATGATAGGTGATTTTAATGAAATAACAGATCATAGCGAAAAGGAGGGAGGCAGAAGGCGCTCTGATAGCTCTTTTTTGCCTTTCAAGCAGATGCTGAGTGATTGTGGCATGCTGGAATTCCCATTTACTGGGAATATGCTTTCTTGGGTTGGGAAAAAATCAGGAGGGACAACTGTTAGATGCCGATTGGATAGAGCAGTAGGAAACGAGGATTGACATGAAAAGTTTTCTCATACAATTGTTAAGTATCTCAGGCTTTGGGGCTCGGATCATCGTCTGGTCCTAGTGGATATTCTCACAAAACCAGTGAGGAAAAAAAAAGAAATTCAAATTTGATAAACGCTGGCTGGATAATGAGGAATTAAAGCAAGTAATTCTGGAAGGGTGGAAGTCAGAGGATCTGCCTCCTGATGCGAATATAGTGGAACATATTGCTAGTTGCCGAAAAGCTTTGAGCTAATGGAGGAAACAAAATAATGTGAATTCAGAAAAGTTAGAAGAGGAGCTTAAGGAAAAGGTGGAGGGTCTATACTCGAATGATGATGCTACTTCGGAGGAAATAGCAGATGCTCTAAAAGAACTATCTACTGCTCTTAAGGCATAAGAGTTGTTTTGGAGACAGAAAAGTAGGGTTCTCTGGTTAAGGGAAGGTGATAGGAACTCGAAGTATTTCCACGCGCTAGTGAAGCAACGAAGTGCGAGGAATCGGATCACACAACTTCTGGATGAAAATGGAAATGTGGTGGAGGACGAGGAAGGATTAGTAGCCATTGCTACTAGCTATTTTAGGCAAATATTTGAGTCTTCTAACTCGGAGGATATAGTTGATGTGCTAGCAGAGGTCTCGACAACGATTACTGGGACAATAAATGAGAATCTTACAGCACCAATAACTGAATGGGAGGTTAAATTAGCGTTTTTTGCTTTACATCCAGAAAAAATCCCAGGGCCAGATGGAATGACAGCCCTCTTTTACCAGAAGTTTTGGGATATTGTTAAAGAAGATTTAACTCGTATGGTTAATTAGTTTCTTTTTGAAGGAACAATGGCGCATGGGTTAAATGATACTAATATCTGCCTCATCCCTAAGACAACTAAGCCAAATGAGATATCAAAGTTTAGACCAATCAGCCTATGCAATGTCAGCTATAAAATAATATCTGAGGTCCTATGCCAAAGATTGAAGAAGGTTCTTCTACAACGGATATCTGAAACCAAGTCAGCTTTTGTTGTTGGAAGACAGATACTTGATAATATCATGAAAGCTCAAGAGATGTTTCACGCACTGAGGACCAAGCCAGGTGGAAGAGTTAAGAGAATGACCATAACAACATATATGAGTAAAGCATATGACAGGATGAAATGGTCATTCATTGAGCCTGTCTTGCGGAAGATGGGTTTTTCAGAGATATGGATTGACTGGATTATAAGATGCATCACCTCGGTCAAGTACAAAGTTCTCATGAATGGAGAACCAAGAGGAAATATTGTTCCAGGAAGAGGTTTACGTCAAGGAGATCCTCTGTCTCCTTTCATATTTATTCTACGCACGGAAGCACTCATTAGCCTTCTTAATCATGCAGAGAACCAATGGATGATAACGGGGATGCGAGTCGCACGCACTAGCCCCTCGGTATCACACCTTCTGTTTACTGATGATAGCCTTTTCTTTTGTAAGGCGGAGCCCGTGAATGTGAAGAAGTTATGAAAGTTGTCAGGGAATATGGGAAAGCATCAGGCCAATGTATCAACTTTGAAAAATCCTCATTACTCTTTGGTAAGAGGATCCCAGCAAATGACCGACAGTTGATTAAAGATACACTTGGTATCCAAAACGAAGGGGGAATGGGTTCCTATTTAGGAATCCCATAGGACATTAGCGGGTCCAAGTGCAAGCTATTCGCCTTTTTGAAAGAAAACCTACTACATAGAGTGAATGGTTGGACTGGTCGATGGCTATCAAAAGGAGGAAAATAAGTTTTAATTAAATCTATATTGTTAGCCCTTCCGACATATGTCATGTCAAGCTTCTTGCTACCTTTGGAGATATATGAAAACCTTGCAAGTGTCATCGCACAATTCTGGTAGAGCTCAAATCCACCAAAACGAGGAATTCACTGGGCTAAATTGGAAAAGATGTGTGCACCTAGAGAGGAGGGAGGAATTGGGTTTTGTATGATCCATGAATTCAGCCTAGCTCTTTTAGCGAAGCAACTTTGGCGTCTTGTACAATTTCCAGATTCATTAGTGGCGAGAGTTCTTCGGGGAAAATACTATCGACTGAGTTCGCCGTTGCGAATTGGTGAAGTGGATAACCCATTTTACGTGTGGACGAGTATTATAGTGGCAAGAAAGTTATTACTTCTGAGTATCAGAAACAAAGTGCATTCAGGATATGAAATTAATGTTTGGCAGGATCCATGGGTTCCCTCAACTCCATCAAGGCCGGCTCGCCCCAGAGCCCCAGTAGTACATCCAAAGATGACCGTCAGTAGTCTTATTAATTTTGAAACAAAGGAGTGAGATGCTCGACTACTGGAACATTATGTAGACCAAGAGGACATACCGATGATTCAGAGTCTGGCCATAAGCCCTACTCATCTACGCGATACCTTTTGCTGGAACTACACCAAAAATGGTCAATATACAGTCAAATCTGGATATTGTGTAGCGACAAACATACTGGCAGATGACGAGAAAAAAGAAGTTCTAGAGCCTAGTATAACTGCACTTCAAACCTTTGCTTGGAAAGTGAATGCTTCACAAAAGATTTGTCATCTTATATGGCAATTAATCTCAGGGCGGGTAGCGGTCACAAGGAATCTGGTGAGTCGCAATATGCGATGTGATAACTTTTGTCCAAGATGTAGAGAGCCAGAAGAATTGGTTACCCATGCGATCTTTGAATGCCCACCGGCTTTACAAGCATGGGCATTATCATCGACACCATCAAACTCTCAAATTTTCTCTGTCTCGAGTATCTACGCCAACATGGACTATCTATTTTGGCGGAAGAATAGTATTATGGAGCCATAAGATGATAGAGACCCTTATCCTTGGATAATTTGGTACATCTGGAAGGCAAAGAATGATAAGCTATTCAAAGGTATAGACAGGGACCCATTGGGGCTAGTCAGATATGCAGAGAGTGAGTGTCAGGCATGGTATAATGCAAAGGATACTAGACCTACAACTTCACAACCACAAGTTGTTGAAGAAACACAAGCCTTAAGCTTGAGTAATATTTGTATGGTGGATGGTTCATGAACCTCCGCATATCAGTTCAGTGGAATTGGATGGGTTTGGAAGGATAGCATGGGGAAGATCCAACTTATGGGGACACAAAACTTAAGGAGGCGTGAGACAGCACTACACTCGGAACTAGAAGCGCTAAGATGGGCAATGGAGAGTATGCTACAGCACTCAACCTTTCAAAGATTTGTGACAGATTGCAAGGACCTGATTGCAATGATAACGACCCACAAGCTTGGCCAAACTTCTCAACTGAGCTGGAGGTCATACAAACTCTCCAGATGTGTTTTCCGGACTTCAAGATCAGCTACTTCCCAATAACGCAAAATGGAATTGCCGATTCGTTAGCTAGGAATGCCCGTTCTTTTCATAGATCGCTTTGCTTTATTGGTTGTTCTATTCCGGTCTGGTTACCCAGACTAATAGAATAGCCGTTTGTTGCAAAAAAAAAAACGGACCCACAAGCTTGGCCAAACTTCTCAACTGAGCTGGAGGTCATACAAACTCTCCAGATGTGTTTTTCGGACTTCAAGATCAGCTACTTCCCAAGAACCCAAAATGGAATTGCCGATTCTTTAGCTAGGAATGCCCGTTCTTTTCATAGATCGCTTTGCTTTATACTAATCCTACTTGTATTAGGATTAGGATAAAAGGTTTTACTATTAAGTTTAGGAGTTTTAGATCTCTATATAAGAAGATGTTGAATTGTGACATGAACTTATAAGTGAGAGAGATTATTGTGAGAGCTTAAGTTTTGAGAGATTTTCTTAAGCTAATAAAGAAGTTATTCTATAATCTTGTGAGTTAAGCAAACACGTTAGACCAATAATTGGTATCAGAGCAAAATCTGAAATCATATTCAACGAAGATGGGAGACATCACGACCATATCGACGGGACCAAAAGAAGGGCCATCATCCATAAAGTGTCCGATGTTGACGGCCAGAAACTATACAGTTTGAGCAATGCGCATGAAGGTCCTTCTCAAGGTTCATAAAGTATGGGAAACCGTTGAAAGTGAGACGATCGAACCCGAGGAGAACGATATGGCCACAACTCTTCTCTTCCAATCCATTCCAGAGGCGCTTATCTTGCAGGTCGGAGAGTTAGATACCGCGAAGCAGGTTTGGGACGCCATTAAAGCCCGGCATCTAGGAGCAGACAGAGTTAGAAAAGCTCGTTTACAAACCTTAATGACAGAATTTGATCGCTTGAAGATGAAGGAAACCGATACAATCGATGACTTCGTTGGCAAGCTATCTGAGATTTCTTCGAAATCTGCGTCTTTAGGGGAAACCATTGAGGAAACTAAACTAGTCAAGAAATTTCTCAAGAGTCGTCCTAGAAAGAAGTACATACACATCGTGGCATCCCTCGAACAAGTACTTGATCTTAAGGTAACAAGCTTTGAAGATATCATTGGTAGATTAAAAGCTTATGAGGAGCGGGTTGGAGAGGATAATGAGGATGGTCACGAAGAACAAAGTAAGCTTATGTATGCGAACTCAGAGAATCGAGAGTACAATGGAGACTTTAGAAACAAAGGACGAGGAGGTCGTTCATATGGAAGAGGACGAGGACGAGGAAGATCTTATCAAGAGTTTGACATATCAAAAATTACATGTTTTAGGTG
>NC_027754.1:6515174-6516858 GCF_000695525.1 Brassica oleracea var. oleracea | reverse complement strand
GTTTGGTATCTTGACAATGGGGCGAGTAATCACATGACGGGAAGGTATGAGTACTTTAAGAATATTGATTATTCGGTAACAGGAAAGGTGAGATTTGGAGATAACTCAAGAATCGACATCAAAGGCAAAGGCTCCATACTGTTTGTAAGTCAAAACGGCGATAAGAAGATCTTGGCTGATGTCTAATACATACCAGATTTGAAGAGCAGTATCATTAGTCTTGGACAGGCTACAGAGGCTGGTTGTGAAGTGAGGATGAAAGAGTGTGGGAACCGAAATTCGCACTGTCGATTTCTGTTTAAATTAGGAAACTAGGAAATCCCTAATATCCCAAAGGTCCCAGAGATCTGTTAATACCACAAGCTAAGCAATCAGAATACGAGATATCAACGACAAAGTACAAAAATCGTAAAAAGAGAGCAAAATAGATCTTATTCCGAATCCGTGTTTGAGCGTTACAACAAGGTATAAGCCGGGGCTCGAGAGCTGTCGGCGAGATTCCTAGTTCTAGCAACCCCAAGACGGCTAAACCTAATTGAGTCGCATCTCAAAATAACAAAAACGGAAATATGCCTAAATCGCTCTAAGTGCTAAGTTTGCTCCGAAAAAAATCTCTCCCCATGCCTCTCGCATAGGACTCCTTATATACTGGATCCTAGGTCGGTTTACGCTTTTCCTCTAAGCTTGGCTCGAGCTCGATCGCTACGTAGTGACCGAGCGGGACGGACGCTCGGTCACTACGTAGCGACCGAGCTTGGCTCGATCTCGGTCGCTACGTAGCGACCGGACAGCGTGCATATGCGGTAGTTGCGTAATGACCGAGCTTGGTTCGTCCGTGTCCTGATCGTCATACTCGGACCTGTCTGTAGCTGGTCTGGGTATGTTTCCGATGGCTTATGTTTGATCTAAATAGAATTCGAACGAAGCTTTATCTCGGGAACATACGTTGCGACGTTTTCTTGACCGAGCATGATTTGTTGCGGAAAGACATGTATTCTGCGGGGATTTGGACGTTAATTTCGTCGTAACCGTTTTTGACCCCAACAGTTAGCCCCCCAGCTCGTTAGAATCGTGGATTTCTAGTGAGATTCTAACGCGCGGTATGGCGAGTTCGGACGAGATTGGTGGATTTGGGCGAAGTTCGTGTCCGAAAATCCGCAAGTAAATAGTAATTTCTCGTGCCTATAAGAAGGGAGGTAACTTCTTCACAACCTTTACACTTACTCATTCTCATAGAGAGGTCTCTTGAAAAATTTCTTTTTTTTTTCTCTCTACCCTTTTCTTCTTGATTCTTAACAGGAAAATACGAAATGTCGAGTAAGAAAAGGAGTTAGAAGTAAGGGTCCTTGCACGCGAACGTTCCTGAAGAGCTCCTTGTGCCAAAGATAGAATTCGTTCCTCATTCGGTAGACCCGACCGAGAACGAGGCAT
This sequence comes from Brassica oleracea var. oleracea, assembly GCF_000695525.1. Lineage (NCBI taxonomy): Eukaryota > Viridiplantae > Streptophyta > Magnoliopsida > Brassicales > Brassicaceae > Brassica > Brassica oleracea. Next base: position 6,515,427 of record NC_027754.1, on the reverse strand, counting down.
GGTAGGTCGCGTGTTAGGGTTCGATCACACCTCCAAAAGAGAAGTCGTTCCCGGTCATCAACCGTCGCCCGGTCGAGGAAGGTGCACCAAGTAGGAGTATTAGCGAATTCATCGAGATCATGCGGTCGTTCTATCAGATTTCGGATGCGGTGGAGCTCCAGGTTCCTTGTTAAGGAGAGTGCGCTAGCAGTTCCCCGTAGGGTTACTTTACTTGTTACGAAGCATTCGTAGTGCGCTATCGCTTGTGGTTCCC
>NC_027754.1:6513508-6514859 GCF_000695525.1 Brassica oleracea var. oleracea | reverse complement strand
CTCCGTTCCCTGAGGATATTATTGCGGTGAGGGATCTTCTCAGGAACGGTCCTTTTTTCTGGACTTCCTTTACGCCGAAGAGAGTTCGAAAGGCGTTGAGGTTTGTGCATCCTAGTCCAGCTTTAGGCGGGGAAACAAGGAGTGACTCCGAGCCCGATGATCAAGGTCCCGACACTGCTCCCACGGTTGCGACGGGGATGAATTATTCGAAGGGGAAAGATATTGACCTTGGTGACATAGAGTTTTCGGTGGACGATTCCATGCTTCCAGGATGGGATCCAGACCTTGCTTTCGGCGATGGAGGCGGTACGAGCAAGGTCCTATTCTGGACTTCGATGATTTCTTTGCTGGTCTTCCCTCGGGCTTCGATGCTCCTCCGGCTACAAACGATTCGGGGAGGCCGAAAGTCGTCGCGGAAGGATCTCGTATCATCAACGGGGTATAGGCTTTAAGAATTTTGACGATCGTTTCAAGTATATATATATATATATATTTTTTTTTTTGCTTATAACGTGTTAATCGGTTTTACAGGGCTTGAACTTGCTTGGATCGGCCATTGAGGCGAGCCATAGAGAAGCCATGATCTATCGTTTAAAGCGAAAAAGGATCTTGCTCGCATGCGAGACGAGATGTTTGCGCGAGATGCGTAACTCGCTCGTGATCATGCGAGGGCCGTTCGTAAGGCGGAACGGAAGGACAAGAGGGAGATTGTCGAGGTGATGAAGACTCACGCCTCTCAATTCCAGGTCGAGTACAGGAACCTCAAGGATGCTTTTACCTCGCTAGGCGATTTCCGTGAGTGTCGCGGTTCAGTCGGGAGCCTTTGGAAGACGCGGGCGGACGATTACGTTTTCGAGAAGGAGATGGAGTTAATGAAGGGTGGCATGATGGATCATGCTTGCACTGAGGCGCTCATTCCTCCGATCGATGGGAGGATTCAGGGATTTCGGGATCCCATCCCGGTTTCTCCTGATACCGTAGAGACCACGACCGAGTTTCCTGGTGATTGCGGGGAGGTGGATCGTCCCGCGGATGCGTTTCGAGCTTCGTTGTCCGGGAACTTTTACTCTGAACCTTGAGAGGTGGAGTGAAAATCTGGAGGGAGGAGGTTGTTTATTTATCCTCCGTTTGTTGTCGAGTATGGCTTTTATTTGTCTTTTTCTGCCGAGTGTGGCTTTGATTTCCCACCGCTTTATGCGGTCTTTATATATGATGAGCGTTTTATTTCGAATTGTTTCAAGTAAATTTGAAGTAAATTTGAGTTGTCGTCTCATATTTAATTCCGTTGGGACGTTCAATATGTCGGTTCGTTCGTGACTTTTCGTAAAAATTTCTTATTCTTACAACTTTC
>NC_027754.1:6512880-6513318 GCF_000695525.1 Brassica oleracea var. oleracea | reverse complement strand
CGATAGCCGGCTATCGTTTTTCCTGTTGCGATTTCTACCTGATTCGTACCGATTTAAAGTCCGCGATAGGTTCTCCGCTTATATGACTTGTATGGCATGAATCGAGCATCTTTCCAGAGACAATTTTTAAGCCAACTGGAAGTCCTAGACCAAAATTTCGGATTTTTTTTGAAGCGCGCTTTCGTCCTTGTGTTGGACGTTCGAAGATCAAAAGAGTGATAAAGTTGCGTTTGTTTAAGACGGCTGATGCGTTCATCGGGGCCAATCGACGAACGGGGCGTAAGGTTTTTGTGGTTGTGGTCAGACAATTTGTTCGCATCGTCTCGAATTTTAACTTGGCGACGTCTCGCGGTTGTTTCGAAGACTATACGAAATATTTTCGGTGCTGAAGAAAGATTATTTTCCGATTTTGGGCAGGATGAGGCCGCTGACAAGAGT
>NC_027754.1:6512114-6512844 GCF_000695525.1 Brassica oleracea var. oleracea | reverse complement strand
CTCTTGAGACTTTTGCGTTTAACTGAAGCGTAAGCGTTTTAATTAAAAAGGAGCAATGCATATTGTAAAGAGAGATTTTTTTTTTTTTTTAAAATCTCTAAAAACTCATTTACAATAACGCGTATTTTCCTATGTGGGAGTATACGAGTATACGCACCCCCCCCCCTTTTTAGAGAGGATCAAGCCATCTCGTAGTTCCGTTTTTTGCCGCGAGCGTTTTTACTCGGCGGTTGTTGCCGTGCTAACCGCCCTGATTGTGATGACCGTGGCCGGATCAGCGTTCTCTTCCGGATGTTCCGGTTGAATTGTAGCGTCGGATTTGGACTCGTGTTGAGTTTCGACGTCCGAAGCGTTTGCGTCAGCAGACGATGTTAAATCGTCTTTCCTTGAAGCTTTTTTGGCCAAAGATTGATCTATCTTCGCGCGCTTGCGATTTGCCGTTGCAGAAGTCATCATTTGCCTTAACTTGTGCTCCGCGAGGAAGCATAGTCGCGACTATTTCTGACATCACCAGATAGCTACGACTCCATTTGGGGTCGGGAATTTGACACCTAGGTGGTATGTCGATGGAACGGCTTGCATGGCGTTGATCCATGGGGTTCCCATGGTCTTGTTGTAGATGGCAGGATGATCGACCACCCGAATTCATTGATTTTCGTGATCTCCTTGGCCATGACTGGCAGCTGGATTGACCCGAGGGTCATCGATACTTCTCCTGAAAAACCCGTGA
>NC_027754.1:6511260-6512036 GCF_000695525.1 Brassica oleracea var. oleracea | reverse complement strand
TTCCCGTGTCAATGAGTACTCTTCCGACTTCCAGATCTCGTATGACGAGATCTATGATGAGCGGATCGCAGTGAGGTTGGTCGATCCCGCCAGCTTCCTACTTCGTGAAGGTGATTGAGCAATTTTGACCATCTCGGGTAAGGGACCATGTAGGCAAGTTTGTGCTCGACTCCGCCTTCCGCTGGTAAGCCTTGATGGCCAAAACCGTATCGTTGCAGAATTACGATCCTCCAATGATCATGTTGACTCTGCGCTGACTCTGCGACGATTGTTATCGTTCCCCTTTTCGTCCGGCCTTCTGCCGCATTTATCCCCGGATTGGTTTCTTTGCGGAGATTTCTCCACGGGCGGATTTCTGTCCGTCTTCGGGGGGCGATCGGTAACGAGGATGAGATCTTTCACGCTTGTCACTTCCGAGAGCTCTCCAGCTAGTAGCTTCGCGACCAGCCTTGCTCCCAAGACTTTGCAGTTAGTCATGGAGTGTCCTCGAGACTGGTGGAACTCGTAGAAGGTGTTTTTGTCATATCCTTGATTGCGAGTCCACGTATTACCCGTGGTTTGTGGGAACCGAAATTTGTACTGTCGATTTCCGTTTAAATTAGGAAAGTAGGAGAACCCTAGTTTCCCAGAGGTCCCGGATATCTGCTAATACCACACGCTAAGCAATCAGAACACGAGATAACAATGATAAATTATATGAAATCGTAAAAAGAGAGCAAAGAGAAGTCTTATTCCGAATTTGCGTATGAGCGTTTACAACAAGGTATAAGCCTGGG
>NC_027754.1:6508056-6511225 GCF_000695525.1 Brassica oleracea var. oleracea | reverse complement strand
TAATTGAGTCGCAGCTCGAATAACAAAAACGGAAAGTTGCCTAATTGCCCTAAGTGCTAAGTTTGCTCTGGGAAAAGTTCTTTCCCATGCTTCTCGCCTAAGACTCCTTTTATACTGGCTCCTAGGTCGGTTTGTGCTTTTCCTCTTCTGCCCTTAAGCCGTCATAGCGTAAAAATGGAGATATTTCATTTTTTCCGATCTTCGTAATTATTTTCAAAATTTTGTATTTATCCGCGGAAACTTGACATTTATCTTTCTTTTACGAACCAAGCGTAAACCGTCATTTGGCTTACGGGCTGTTGGTTAGGAAATGGTAAGTTGGGCCTCGAGTCATGTCTTAGGTCCCTTTGGTCCATCTTCTGATTCGAAGCGTTTATTACGGCTTCTTTCGATAAAGAACGAACTTTCCGCGGTTTTTACCGTAAAGTTTGATCGATGACTTAAAATAGCGGGAAACATGGAATGGGTTCGCTACAGTCTTCGGAAGATAGCATCGAATGGTAGACGAGAATGCATGGACTAATGTCGTATCGATGTTTCGGAATACGTAGCGACCGAGCGTCCGTTCCGCTCGGTTGCTACGTAGCGACCGAGCTCTTCCGAAACATCGATACGACATTAGTCGATGCATTCTCGTCTACCCTTCAATGCTATCTCCCAAAGACCGCACCGAACCCATTTCATGTTTCCCGCCATTCTAAGTCATCGATCAAACTTTACGGTAAAAACCGCAGAAAGTTTGTTCTTTATCGAAAGAAGCCGTAATAAACGCTTCGAGTCAGAAGACGGCCCAAAGGGACCTAAGACATGACTCGAGGCCCAACTTACGATTTCTTAACCAACAGCTCGTAAGCCTCATGACGGTTTACGCTTGGTTCGCAAAGAAAAGATAAATGTCAAGTTTCCGCGAATAAATACGAAATTTTGAAGATAATTACGAAGATCGAAAAAAATAGAATATCTCCATTTTTACGCTATGAAGGCTTAAGGGCAGAAGAGGAAAATCGCAAACCGACCTAGGAGCCAGTATATAAGGAGTCCTAGGCGAGAAGCATGGGAAAGAACTTTTCTCAGAGCAAACTTAGCACTTAGGGCAATTAGGCAACTTTCCGTTTTTGTTATTCGAGCTGCGACTCAATTATGTTTAGCCGTCTTGGGGTTGTTAGAACTAGGAATCTTCCAACAGCTCTCGAGCCCAGGCTTATACCTTGTTGTAAACGCTCATACGCAAATTCGGAATAAGATTTCTCTTTGCTCTCTTTTTACGATTTCTTATACTTTTTCGTTGTTATCTCGTGTTCTGATTGCTTGGCGTGTGGTATTAGCAGATATCCGGGACCTCTGGGAAACTAGGGTTCTCCTACTTTCCTAATTTAAACGGAAATCGACAGTGCGAATTTCAGTTCCCACATGGCTCGGCCCTGGTCTGAACTGATCGCGTAATTGTGCGCTCCTTGGAGATCTTCCCCCTCGTGATGGACATACTTGTCGTTACGAGAGTTCTTCTTCTTCGTTTTTGGATATACATCTTTCGAGGATGGTCTTGCCAACTTATGTTTTAGCGATAAGACTTTCGTTTCTTCCTTGATTATGATGTAGTCCGTCGCCTTGTGGAGGACGTCCTGGATCGTCCGCGGTTTGTCGAGGGTTATCCATTTTCTTAATTTCGACTTGTACCATAGCGTCTTTCTGAGCGCATCAATGGCCACCTTGTCGCTTATCCTGCTTAGCCTTGACATTACCAGCTTGAATCGGCTGATGAACTCGCGGAGGGGTTCGTCTTCCCTCTGGGACTGACTCCAGAGATCGACATCGGAAGTTTCTCTATCTATGAACATAGAGTATTCCGATAGAGTTTCGCTTAAGGCGTGCGAACCATTCGAGGGCTGCTCCTTCTAGATTCTCGACGAATAGGCGGCAGTAGCCGGCGTCTTTTTTGCCGTCCTTCAGTCTTGCTCTTCCCATCGTGATGTGGAAAGCCTGAAGGTGCGCCTTCGGATCGGTCGTACCAGCATACCTTGGTACTTTGAGTTTTCCCGGATCGGATACCCTCATATCTGAGATGCGAGTGGTGAAGGGGATCTTCCGAGCCCCTTCCAGAAGCATGTCGATCTCGGGTGCAGCGCTGGTAGCGTGATGGATTTGGGATTTCACGGCTCTTACTTCTGCCGCAGTCTTGGTGATATAGTCGCGAAGATAGCGGATATCCGACGTCTCGCCAGTAGATTTCCGAGCCTGTCTGCGTTTACTGCGAGTGAGCTCGGTTTGCTTTTCAGCTACCTCTTCCTGTTCGTTCCAATAGAGGACTTCCTCCTCTTCCGTCATCGGTTTGTCGAACGGAGAGCTTTTCCAAGCAGACCGGCTTCTGGTCCTTCTTGGATGTCTGTCGATGTCCTCATCGGTATCGTTGAAGACATCGCTAGGATCCAGGTCGACGTGCTCGACTTCGTTATCCTCCGAATCTTTCGCGGGAGGCTGAGGTCTTTCAGGGTTCCCCTTTTCGACGAGAGATTTTTTGCTAGGGTTTTGACCCGAAGGTTGTTCCCGTGGGGCTCCAGGCCTATCGAGTGGGGTAGCGAAGTCGAGTCTTTTCCCGCGGACTTTAGTGGTTCCGCGGGGACGGATTACTCTGGTCCTTGCCATTAAGGTTTCAACCTATTTGGTCAAGGTGCTCACGAGCCTGTCCTGTTCTTCCGACATTTTTTCGTAGGTGGCGAACATCTTTTTAAACTCCTCGAGCCCCGCGGCGTTGGCTAGTGCGTTGGCCGCGGATGCGTCCACTTTGGGAGTGTGGAGATCAGTGCCATTGTTTCCGTTAAGAGGAGTCTGCACGTTATCTGCGTCGTCAGTTGACATGTCTGGTTGAACGTGATGTGGTTGAGAGTTAGATTGATCCGTACCCCCCCTCCTTGTAGCGCCAAACTGTGGGAACCGAAATTCGCACTGTCGATTTCCATTTAAATTAGGAAAATAGGAAAACCCTAATTTCCCAGAGGTCCCGGAGATCTGTTAATACCACACGCTAAGCAATCAAAACACAAGATATCAACGACAAAGTACAAAAATCGTAAAAAGAGAGCAAAATAGATCTTATTCCGAATCCGTGTTTGAGCGTTACAACAAGGTATAAGCCTGGACTCGAGAGCTGTCGGCGAGATTCCTAGTTCTA
>NC_027754.1:6488942-6507846 GCF_000695525.1 Brassica oleracea var. oleracea | reverse complement strand
TCTTTCGATAAAGAACGAACTTTCCGCGGTTTTTACCGTAAAGTTTGATCGATGACTTAGAATGGCGGGAAACATGAAATGGGTTCGCTACGGTCTTCGGGAGATAGCATCGAAGGGTAGACAAGAATGCATGGACTAATGTCGTATCGACGTTTTGGAAGAGCTCGGTCGCTATGTAGCGACTGGACAGCGTGCATGTGCGGTAGTTGCGTAATGACCGAGCTTGGTTCGTCCGTGTTTTGATCGTCATACTCGGACCTATCCGTAGCTTGTCTGGGTATGTTTCCGGTGGCTTATGTTTGATCTAAATAGAATCCGAACGAAGCTTTATCTCGGGAACATATGTTGCGACGTTTTCTTGACCGCGCATGATTTGTTGCGGAAAGACATACTTGTATTCTGCGGGGATTTGGACGTTAACTTTGTAGTAACCGTTTTCGACCCCAACAAAGAGGAATACCTTTTTTTCCATGACAAGCAAGGGAAACTTATAGTACAAGCAAAGAGGTCGAGAAACAGACTGTACAAAGTTTTGATGAACGTCGTGGAAGCTAAGTGCCTTCAGGTGGAGACACAATCCGAAAGTAGTAAATGGCATGCACGGTTGGGTCATATTGGAGCAAATACCATGCAAATGATGATGAAAGAGCAACTAGTAATTGGCTTGCCATGCCTAAACGTCGACAATGAAACGTGCTCTTCTTGTTTACTTTGCAAGCACGCCAGAGCTCCATTCCCTAACTCCACTATGTATCGAGCAACTCAGCCATTGGAACTCATTCACGGCGACTTGTGTGGACCCATCACACCTTCTAACGCCGGAAAGAATCGATATATATTTGTTCTTATTGACGACTACTCAAGGTATATGTGGTCAATACTTTTGAAAGAGAAGAGTGAAGCTCTAGAAAAATTCAAAGTTTTCGGAACCGTCGTTGAAGGAGAAACAAAAGAGTCTATAAAGACTTTTAGATCCGATAGGGGAGGTGAGTTCACATCAAATGAGTTCAGAAGCTTCTGTGAGATGACGGGAATAAACAGACACCTAACTGCTCCATATTCGCCACAACAAAACGGAGTGGTAGAACGACGAAACAGAACGCTGATGGAGATGACACGGAGTATACTCAAGCACATGAGCGTACCTAACTATCTGTGGGGTGAAGGAGTTAGACACGCCACTTATATCATCAACCGGGTAGGAACAAAAGTTCTCAAGTCTCAGACACCATATAAGGCTCTAAAAGGTCGAAAGCCTAATGTCGAGCATCTCAGAGTGTTTGGATGTATCAGTTATGCCAAGGTGGATACACCACATCTAAGAAAGTTGGACGACAGATCGAGGATACTGGTACATTTAGGAACATAACCGGAGAGCAAAGCATACAGATTATTCGATCCAATGAACCAGAAGATAATTGTAAGTAGAAACGTGGTGTTCGACGAGCAAAAGAGTTGGAATTGGAGTGTCTCTACAAGCGAAGCAGCTCTTGCTCCGGGATCATTCAAGCTTTCTTTCGGTGATTTTGGGAACAATGGCATACGAGCTGTTGAAGGGAACGCAGATGAGAGTGTCAAAGAAGCTAAAGAGGAAGAACAAACTCCTATAACAACATCAGTTGATGACAACGCTCATGAGACAGAATCCGAAACAGAGCAAGAAGCAGAGCCTGTACTACGAAGATCAACTAGGGTCAGTAAGGCTCCAGCCTACTTAGAGGACTATGTATACCTATCTGAAGTTGAAGGAGAACGTCTGTTACTACTGTTGAATGAGGAGCCATTCAACTATGATGAAGCATGTGAAGAAGAGATATGGAGGAACGCTTGCGACGATGAGATATTATCTATAGTGAAGAACAAGACTTGGGAACTGGTAGACCTTCCTCCCGGAGCTAAAACCATAGGTTTGAAGTGGATTTTCAAGATAAAAAGAAATTTTGATGGAACTATAAAAAAACATAAGTCAAGGTTGGTAGCTAAGGGATACATTCAAAGACTCGGTGTAGACTATGAAGAGGTTTTCTCACCTGTGGTGCGAATAGAGACTGTACGTCTCCTCATAGCACTAGCAGCTTCGAGAGGGTGGCAAGTGCATCATGTTGATGTCAAGACAGCCTTCCTAAACGGTGATCTAAAAGAAAACGTTTACGTATGTCAACCGGAGGGATATATAGTCAAAGGAAGTGAAGAGAAAGTTTACAAATTGAAGAAGGCGTTGTATGGTTTGAAACAAGCCCCGAGGGCTTGGAACGAAACTAAATGAAACCCTCGAGGATCTGAAGTTTGTTAGATGCACAAAGGAAGCATCTCTGTATCGTTTGATGATAGATGGAGACGTTTTGCTTGTGGCAGTATATGTTGATGATTTGTTGATCACAGGGTCTAAGACAGAGATGATAGACGAGTTCAAGGGCAATATGTCGAACAAATTCGAGATGAGTGATCTTGGTCTCTTAACCTATTATCTAGGCATTGAAGTCGTTCAACACAATGGTGGAATATCAATCAAGCAAGCGAGCTATGCAAAGTAAGTTCTTGAAGAAACGAGCATGATTGACTGCAATGCAACACAATATCCTATGGATGCTGGTCTCAAGCTCTCCAAGGCGGAGCAGGAAGCCAGCGTGGATGAGAAGGACTACCGCAGGATCATAGGGTGCTTGCTTTACTTACTACATACTCGACCGGACTTATCCTATTCCGTTGGAGTATTAAGCAGGTATATGCATGAACCTAAGGCTTCTCATTGGGCGGCTTTAAAACAGGTTCTAAGGTGTGTGAAAGGCACATTTGCATATGGTCTTAACTTCTCCCGGTCAAGCAAAGCAGGCTGGACGTTAACAGGGTATAGTGACAGTAGTCACAATGTTGACATTGATGATGGAAGAAGTACAACAGGCCACATGTTCTATCTAAACGATTTCCCCATCACATGGTGCTCTCAAAAGCAAGAAACGGTTGCTCTCTCTTCGTGTGAAGCCGAGTTCATGGCAGCTACTGAGGCGGCAAAACAAGAAATTTGGCTACATGAATTACTTGCTGAAGTAACTGAAGAACCGTGTGAGAAGGGGGCGGTTAAGATAGATAACAAGTCTGCAATAGCGCTTACAAAGAATCCGGTGTTTCATGGACGGAGTAAGCATATTCATAAACGTTATCATTTCATTCGAGAATGCATAGACAATAATGGTCTAGTGGACGTGGGGCACATTGCAGGGAGTCTTCAGAAAGCCGACATTGTTACTAAAGCCTTAGGGAGATTGAAATTCAAGGAGATGCGAGAACTGGTTGGAGTTCAAGATTTGAAAGATGGTGACTTCAAGTTTAAAGGGGAGAATGTTAGAGATAAACTTGAAGATAGCTTGAAACTCAAGTCATACTAATCCTACTTGTGTTAGGATTAGGATAAAAAGTTTTACTTTTAAGTTTAGGAGTTTTAGATCTCTATATAAGAAGATGTTGAGTTGTGACATGAACTTATAAGTGAGAGAGATTATTGTGAGACCTTAAGTTTTGATAGATTTTCTTAAGCTAATAAAGAAGTTATTCTATAATCTTGTGAGTTAAGCAAACACGTTAGACCAATATGTTGTTCTATTCCGGTCTGGTTACCCAGACTAATGGAATAGCCGTTTGTTGCCAAAAAAAAAACAAATTAAAAACCCGCAGATCTAAAAACAGAGGAAAAGAAAATCTAATATTTATCTTCTTTGTGAGAAGATAGGATATCATCTGAGAGAGAGACTGAGAGAGAGAGAGAGAAAGAGAGAGAGAGAGAGAGAGAGAGAGAGAGAGAGAGAGAGAGAGAGAGTTGGGTGGATGTAGAGGGGTGAGGTGTAAATATTTATAAGGAAATATTGGGCCGTATGAGGCCCTAGTCGTTAGACCGTTGTAATTAGGTTTTATGTAACCTACGTGACCTCTTGTATATAAGGCACAGCCTTCACAACGTATCAAGCAAGGATCATCTTTATACTACTAAGAGTTCTTGACATGGTATCAGAGCATTAAACCTAACTTCAAATTCTAGGTTTTCTAGTTAACCGATCCATCTATAATTCTTTTCTTCTCTCTTTGACCTAAGCTGGCTGATTATTCTATCGAAAGCTTCTTCTAAAAACATGCCGAAATCAACTGATTCTGAAACTTCAGATCAGTCTAGGGTTCGTACTGAACATACTCGACGTACGATCTCAGCATACGATCTCACCGCCGGTGATAATCCCGGTCATACGATCTCGCGTCCAGCGTTACGTGGAACAAACTACGACGAGTGGTCTGCAAATATTCGCTTGGCTTTTAAAGCAAGAAAGAAATTTGGTTTTGCAGACGGATCTCTTCCAAAACCGTCTGAAGACTCTGATGATTATGAAGATTGGTGCGCGAACAACGCATTAGTCGTGTCCTGGATCAAGCTTGCCATCGAAGAATCTCTGTGTTCAACTCTTTCTCACAGTGACGATGCTTCTAGCTTGTGGATCCAGATCCAAAAACGGTTTGCAATGAAGAATGGGAAGCGAGTTCGACGGCTCAAAACTGAGCTCGCTAACTGTAGACAACAAGGGACACCAATACATACTTCGGTAAATTGACGAAGTTATGGACAAACTTGGCTGATTATCAGCAAGCAAAAACAATGGAAGATATATCAAGAGAACATGAGGAAGACAAATCTTTACTCTTATCACGCACGCCACTTCCATCACTAGACGAAGCCTACAACATTCTTATTCAAGATGAGGAATCAAAATCGTTGGCTAAGCTTCACGAAGACAGGACTGAAGGTGTAAGTTTTGCGGTTCAGACGCAGACTCGCTCTCGGCAGTCAACTGATACACAAGGAGGTTCCTTGATCTGCACTCTATGTGAAAAAAATGGCCATCTTGCTGAGAACTGCTTCAAAAAGATCGGGTATCCTGCATGGTGGGGTGAACGTACGCGGAACAAACCAGGTTTCTCGTCGACTACATCTTCCGGGAATGGAGGAGCTCATCCAAAATCTGACATTACGCATGCCAACCACGTAGCTGCTGCAGTTTATCCCGCCTCACTCAACTCGGCAATCCCCTCAGTGGATCGAGTTGGCTTCAGTGGTTTAAGCGATACTCAATGGAAGACGTTGGTTCACATGCTTAATGATCACAAAGTCAGTTCGCATGGTCACTCCTCAGGTACGTCTTTTCTCGAGTCCTGGATCATTGACACAGGAGCTTCCAATCACATGACTGGAACCATTGAATATTTGTCTGATTTGCGTGATATGGCACCCATGTTGATCAAACTTCTGATGGGAGATTCACCACATCAACAAAATATGGATCAGTCTCTGTTGGTTCATCGCTTATACTACAAAACGTTTTCTTCGTCGATGGCCTGCATTGTCATCTGATTTCAGTGTCTCATCTAACTCGTGATAAGAAGTGCATCTTTCAGATATCTGATCGTCTTTGTGTTGTTCAGGATCGCATCACACGGATACTGATTGGAGCGGGTGAGCAGTTGAATGGGATTTATTTTTTTCAGAGGAATGGATGTGGCAGCGGCTGCCTCACAAGCGGATATAACTTTGTCGAAGCTCTGGCATAGCCGTATGGGACATCCTTCTTCAAAGGCTTTGAAGTTATTGAATTTTTCTGATTTCAGTACTGGTGTTTTTGATTCTAAGACATGTGAAGTTTGTATCTGTGCAAAACAAACTCGCGATTCTTTTCCGTTAAGCAGTAATAAAACAACTATGGTTTTTTAGTTAGTTCACTGTGATCTCTGGGGGCCTTACAGAACTACATCCATCTGTGGCTCAAAATACTTTCTTACTATTCTCGACGATTACTCTCGTGCTGTTTGGATCTATCTCCTTCCATCTAAGCGAGACGCACCAAAACATTTACGAGATTTCATCGCTTTGGTAGAAAGGCAATTCAACACTCATGTTAAAACCATACGTAGTAACAACGGATCAGAGTTCGTGTGCCTCACAAACTTTTTCAGAGAAAAAGGAATCATTCATGAGACTTCATGTGTTGGAACTCCACAACAGAATGGTACAGTTGAGCGTAAACATCGTCATCTGCTCAATGGCGCCCGCGCTCTTAGATTCCAAGCTTCTCTCTCTGTTGATTTTTGGAGCTACTGTGCAATGGCTGCTGGTTATTTGATCAATCGGACACCAACTGCAGTACTTAACGGGAAAACACCATATGAGCTTCTTTACAAGAAAGCATCGCCGATGAACCATATCAAAGTCTTTGGATGTCTCTGTTATGTCCATAATCAAAAGCAAGGAGGAGACAAGTTCGCAAGTCGCACCACAAAATCTATCTTTCTTGGATATCCTTTTGGAAAGAAAGGTTGGCGTGTGTATAATCTGGAAACTCGTCTAATCTCAGTCTCCCTCGATGTGATCTTCTGTGAAACCGAGTTCCCTATGTCTAAACTTTGGAGTCGAGTTCGCCTGAGATTACTACGTCTCCTGCAGCTTCATATTTTGAATTCTTTGATGATGAAGTTTCAGCAACGGCACAACCACTTCCTCCATCTGCAGTTACTCCTCAAACAATGGAAACGCCAATACCAGCTGCCGAAACCTTAATGGAAAATAAAAATCCAGCTGATTTTCTTTCATCTTCCTTAACTGAAGAAGACAACGATATCTCTTCTTCACAGACTATGGATTCATCAACTTTGATCGATAATCCTGTACCACAGACAACCTCAGCCGAGCCTGAAGCTCTAGGACGAGGTCAGCGAATCAAAAAGCCACCTACAAAGCTTGCAGATTACGTTACTACTCTTCTTCATCAGCCATATCCTTCTCCAACGCCATATCCTATCGGCAATTATATCTCCAGTGCTCGGTTCTCCAATGGCTATCAAACATATCTTTTAGCCATCACTTCAACTCGGGAACCGTTGAGCTACATAGAGGCTGCTGAAGATGAACTCTGGCGCGACTCAGTGGCTGATGAAATTTTTGCACTCGAAGATCGTGATACATGGACTGTTGTTGATCTTCCTCCAGACAAGAAAGCTCTCAACTGTATGTGGGTCTTTCGGTTGAAATTCAATGCAGATGGAACTATACGAAGACGCAAATCTCGTCTGGTGGTATGTGGAAATAATCAAACTGAAGGTATTGACTACACAGAAACCTTCGCTCCTATTGCAAAAATGGTTACCGTTCGAACGTTTCTCCAGCAAGCAGTTTCGTTGGATTGGGAAGTTTATCAAATGGACGTACACAACGCATTTCTTCACGGTGATCTTGATGAAGAAGAGTACATGCAATTTCCACCTGGTTTCCGCACTAACGACAAGAACAAGGTTTGTCGCTTGCATAAATCCCTCTACGGACTTAAGCAATCACCTCGGTGTTGGTTTGCCAAGCTTGAAACTGCCTTGGTCGATTATGATTTCGTCCGGAATGAGAAGGACTATTCTTTATTCACTTACGAAAAAGACAGCAATCACATTCATCTTCTGGTTTACGTTGACGATCTGATTATCACTGGAAATTATAAAGACATTATTGATAAGTTTAAGTCTTATCTCTGCACCTGCTTTCATATGAAAGACTTGGGGATTTTGAGATATTTTTTGGGCATCGAAGTCGCCAGAAGTCCATCGGGAATGTATTTATGTCAACGGAAGTACTCTCTAGACATCATTTCTGAAACTGGTCTCCTCGGCGTTAAACCAGTCGCTTTTCCACTCGAACAAAACCATAAGCTTCTGCTCGATGATGAGGTCCCTATGACTGATCCGCGTCGTTATCGGCGCCTTGTTGGTAGACTGATCTATCTTGCTACAACCAGACCAGAGCTCAGCTACGCTATACACGTCCTCTCACAATTTATGAATAGTCCAATGGTAAATCATTGGGAAGCTGCCCTAAGAGTTGTTCGATATCTTAAATACAGTCCAGGCCAGGGTATCCTTCTCAAAGCAAATACTCCATTGATAGTATCTGCTTGGTGCGATAGCGACTGGCGCGGATGTCCGACTACATGCCATTCTCTTACGGGATGGTTCATTCAACTTGGAGGTTCCCCTGTTTCTTGTAAAACACAGAAGAATGATGTAGTCTCTCACTCCTCTGCTGAAGCTGAAGATCGAGCAATGGCCGATACGGTTAGTGAACTGCTTTGGCTGCGCGACTTACTGCCAAGCTTAGGCATCAAGTGTGACTATCCGATCAGTTTACACTCCGACAGCCTCTCTGCTATCAACCTCACCAAGAATCAGTCGGACATAAAAGAACAAAACATGTAGGTCTTGACTGTCACTTCATTCGCGACGAGATCTTACGTGGAAAGATAGCTACAAAACATGTCTCGACTTCAACACAACTGACAGACATTGTTACAAAAGCATTGGGGAGGAAGGAGTTTGAGTCTTTTCTGTCCAAGTTGGGTGTTTGTAACCTTCACACTCCACCTAGAGGGCTCTAGGTGGTATTGGGCCGTATGAGGCCCTAGTCGTTAGACCGTTGTAATTAGGTTTTATGTAACCTACGTGAACTCTTGTATATAAGGCACAGCCTTCACAACGTATCAAACAAGGATCATCTTTATACTACTAAGAGTTCTTGACAGAAATGCATGGGCAGGGGCGGACACAGGCGATCGATGGATGTGGCATTTGCCCCACACTCATTTTTGTTGTTTTTTTTTTCTCAAGTAACTCAACACAAATTTAGTTAAAGCCCCTAATCTATATATTTGTTTCAGTATGTGCCCCATACAAAATATTTATCTGGGTCCGCCCATGTGCATGGGTTGTGTATGTCTATGTGTCTTAGAGAGAAGGTGAGAAATATGTATGGAAGCCACACACACAATGATTATAGCCATTTTCTGGTTAGTCGTATTATGACACTATGGTCCTTTGATCTCCACCTGGTTCATAACAAGATGACCCACAAATACAACGTGGATATATTTCTTAGTTTAATTTGTACTTGAAAGTTAGCAACATACACAACTTTTTAGGCTATTAAAATTTAAAAGTGGGCTCGAACTACTTTTGATTCAGGGCCTGATCTTTGTTTAGTAGCTTTAACAAAATAAAAATTAACTGAATCTAATTTAATTTATTATACAGGAAGTAGGAACTATCACAGCGTGTCAAACCGGATCATATTCTGAAATGGACCTTTTATATATTTTTTTAACAGTAATATATTTAACATTATTGCAGATCTAGAAGATCGACCTAATCCAATAGTATATTAGGATATGCATTAATATATTAGAATAGAAAACTTATTATTATCTATTATATACTATTCCATATTAGTTTAGCAAATTAGTTGATTTATTCTCCATATAAACTATGCATCTTGTAACATTATTTTCATGAGAGTCTAATAATATTCTTCCTAAACACTTTTGTGTGATTTACTCTCATCAATTTGTCAAAAATAAATCAAAAATAAAGAAAAAAAAACTTGAAACCTAAGAGCAACTCCAATGGTTAGAAACTATAAATACTAACCCAACCACTTACTATCCAAACCAACTTATCCAAGACAACCAAATCAACTTAAAAAACCGGGGCTTCTAGCTCTAGTGGTAAATGGCTTACAGATGTAAGTACCGCCACCTGAGTTCGAATCCTGGCCACTGGGGAATTAACATTTCGGCATCGCCAGGGATAGAGGACCGACACGTGGCAACACATGACTAGTCTGGGTCACTTATGTGGGGCCAGGATACCTCTGTATAATTCAAAAGAGAGAGAGAGAGAGAGAGAGAGAGAGAGAGGGAGGGAGAGAGAGAGAGAGAGAGACTCTTGACCAATATTTTATGAGTTTACAAGTTAAAACAAAACCCGCGCAGACAATTTTTTAATAATATTTGATGTGATGGTAATGAATGATCCCAAATATTTCATAGATTTCAATCTGTGGACTGTGGAGAATATGATTACTTCATTGGTTTTCTATCCAAAACATAAACATAATTTCAAACAGGTTCTATATATAATATTTTTTGCTACAAATCTATTCATTCTACAAAATTGTTTTTTTTAAAAATGTTTATAACCCTAGAAAAATTTTTAGTCTCTTTTTTTCTAGAAAAATTTAATATAACTTCCCTAAAGTAGTGATTTTTGGACCAGATCTAGAACTATCTTCAGCAGTTTGTGTAGCCATAAATCTTATTTTGTATTCATTACGATCTGTTGTTTGTATACCATTCTGTTGTAAAGAAACGATCTTATCATAGATCCATTGTGGTCTTTCAATTCTAGAGGGCTTCAACGGATTTCATCTTACTATAATTGACATGTAGAATAAGACTTTATCTTTATTCTTGTTCGATTAATATGTTCCACCAAAGATATATCAGACTATGAAGTGAATCACTTGATTAATAATAAGATAAATAAATCATTTTTAGGGAAGGACTCCCTGTATTTCGAATTATAAAATCGGTTACTATTGATGAATCATACAAAAGAAAAAGAGATAAAGAAACTAGGGATATTGTGTAATTAGTTTAGTTGGTATCCAAAACTCTAATAGAAAATTCAAGTACATTGGTAAATAAAAGGAATGTACTGAATCAAAATAATTTAAAGTTCGTATTTCAGTCATAGTGCAATATGAATGTTTTATCATGTTCCATCGGAGACTCAATCGGCATTTGTCACCCCTTTCTCATATCATTTTTTAGGGAGGGACTCCCTGTATTTCGATTTATAAAATCGGTGACTATTGATGAATCATACAAAAGAAAAAGTGATAAAAAAAACTAGGAATATTGTGTAATTAGTTTAGTTGGTATCCAAACTCTAATAGAAAATTCAAATACATTAGTAAATAAAAGGAAGGTATTGAATCAAAATAATTTAAAGTTCTTATTTCGGTCACAGGGCAATATGAAGGTTTTGTGTCAGAGATTGAAAATTTGTCTCCCCTTTCTCATATCGGAGACTTAATCGGCATTTGTGGCAGGAAGGTTGATTTCAGATAATATTCTTATAGCTCAGAAAATGTTCCATGGATTGCGGACCAATAAAGCATGTCAAGGAAAGTATATGGCAATCACATTGCCACAACGAATATGAGTAAAACGTATGATAGGGTGGAATGGGATTTTATTAAGGCTCTACTACAAAAAATGGGTTTTGATCTACACTGGATTAAACTAATGATGGAGTGTCTCTCGTCGGTTCAATATCGGGTTTTACTAAATGGTTAACCACGGGGTCTCATTGTTCCACATAGGGGTTTACGTCAAGGAGATCCATTATCTCCTTATATATTCATTTTATGTACTGAGGCTTTGATAGCAAATATCAAAAAAGCGGAGAGAGAGAAACAAATAACGGGGATGAAGATAGCCAGAGCATGCCCATTGATATCTCATCTGCTTTTTGCGGACGATAGTCTATTTTTTGTAAGGCTCAAAAAGAAGAGTGTCACACCATTCTCAGGATTTTAAAGGAATATGAGGTTGTATCGGGTCAACTCATCAATTTTGATAAATCCTCAATCCAATTTGGATATAAGATTGAGGAATCAACCAGACAGAAGTTAAGAGATATATTGGGAATCCATAATTTAGGGGGAATGGGATCTTACCTAGGTCTATCAGGAAATGTTGGAGGTTCCAAGATACAAGTTTTTAGCTTTGTGCAGGATCAGTTAAATAATAGAGTCAATGGTTGGACATTTAAATTTTTTACTAAAGGAGGAAAGGAGGTGATCATTAAGTCAGTGGTCACGACATTACCAAATCATGTGATGTCTTGCTATCGTTTACCTAAGGCAACTGCAAAGAAACTGACAAGTGCGGTAGCCCAATTTTGGTGGAGTCCAGGGGGAAGCACAAAAGACATAGACCGGAAATCATGGGATAAAGTTTGTGTAAATAAGAATGAAGGAGGTTTGGGTTTTAAAGATATTACTGATTTCAAAACAGCATTGCTTGGTAAGCAGTTATGACGTCAAATAGATAAGCCTCATACATTATTTTCTAGAGTTTTCAAAGGTCGGTAATACAGGAATGCCTCACCCCTTGAACCGATTCGTTCATATTCTCCGTCATATGGCTGGCGGAGTATAGTATATGCTAGATCTCTGGTAAGCAAATGACTAATCAAAAGGGTCGGATCACGATCATATATATCTGTATGGAATGATCCATGGCTCTCATTGATTCCACTTCGCGAACTTGGAACTCGCAGGCAATTCGGGCTTTAGTGGATCCCAAGGATGCAAAAATTATCGAAGTATACCACTGAGTAGGAGTCAGATGGTAGATAGATATGGTTGGCATTGCACACAAAATGGGAAATACATGGTTAAATCAGGATATCAGATAGAACAAGTTTATCCAGACAAGGAAAGAATACCAATACTGATTGGACCCACAGTTGACATATTAAAGGCTTTCTGATGGAAAATACGCTGCCCACCAAAAATAAAACATTTCTTATGGCAATTGGTGTCATGATGTATATCAGTTATGAAAAATCTGCGAGCGAGAGGGATACAAGGGGATATATGTTGTGCAAGATGCGGAGCCGATGAAGAATCGATAAACCATGTGTTTTTTGAGTGTCTTCCAGCACTTCAGGTTTGGGCCCTTTCTACGATACCTTCAAATCCAGCTATTTTCCCAACAAGTTCCCTCTTTAGAAACATGGATCATCTATTTTGGCGAGTTCTCCCGCAGATGGATGGTTATCGGTTTGCATGGATTCTATGGTACATTTGGAAATGACGGAATAACAAAGTCTTCAGTAATCTGGGCATTGATCCCATAGACTAGGGGTGAGCACTTTACCTGATATCCGAAACCGCACCCGAACCCGATCCGAAAAACCCGAACCGAAATCCGAACCGAAATCCGAACCGAAGTAGCAAAGTATCCGAACGGATATTGAATTAGCGGAGATTGGATATCTGAACCCGAACGGGTAATATCCGAACCCGATTGGATATCCGAAGATAACCGAACATATGTATAATTAACCATATATTTCTAGTTTACATCTCTCATTTTATATAAAATATTTATATTGTAACTACACATAGTTCATATGATATACATAGAATTACGGAGAAAATGATTTGCTACTCACTTAGAATGCATGTCAAACTTTTTATTTCAAGAATTAACAAAATGTTACATCCAAAATTCAAAAACAATAACCAAATGAATGTCTTTTTTAGTTTCAAAATTTTATATCCAAATCTATAAACCATTCAATCTATTAAAAATAAAAAATTAGTTAAGTGAAAGTTATATTTTTAAATACAAGAAATTTGAGAAATGAAAAATTTAATTTTTTTTCAATTTCTAAATATCCGAACCCGATCCGAAATAACCGAGTCCGAACTAAAAATACCCGAGCCCGACCCAAAGTACAGAAATACTTGAACGGGTTCTATAACTCTGTACCGAAATACCCGAAAATCCGTAAAACCAGACCCGAACCCGAATGGGTACCCGAACGCCCACCCCTACCAGGAACACACTTAAATTGGCAGAAACATAATCTACACTATGAGCTGAGGCACAAATATTGGACACACAGCGGATACCACCACACATAGAGGCAGTGACCCTACCCTCAATACCAGGAAGATGGTGTTTCACAGGTGGTTCTTGGAAAGAGAATGATATTTTCTCTTGACAAGGTTGGTTTAATACTCTAGCGGGTTTTGATGGGTTGATGGGGGCGAGAAATGTTAGGCCTAGTCTCTCCCCTCTTCATGCGGAGATGGAAGCGTTATTATGGGCAATGGAATGTATGAGGAACTTACGACAGTTTCAGGTTCCGTTTACAACGGATTGTTTTAAATTGGTGAAGATGGTTTCAGAACAAGAAGAATTGCCCGATTTTGCAAGCTATTTAGAAGATATTAAGATTTTGAAAGGAAGTTTTTTCAGATCAGAACGCAAAACTTAAAGGCGGATAGCCTAGCACGTAGTGTCAGGAAGCAACCGTCTTTCGTCGTTCACATAGATGCAGATCTTCCAGTTTGGTTTACAGAGTCAGTATGAGTCTGTATAAGTTGATGACAAAAAAAATCATGTTCCATCAATACAATAATTATACTAAATACTAGGTGATTACCCGCGCCCATGTGCATAATGAAATGTATATTCTAATATAACTGTTAAATACAAACTTTGATCGTTTAACCATAATTATATCATTCATAAGCCTTATATTTATTAATCTGAATATCTATTAAATCTGATTTTTACTCATATGGTTTTATGATCATTTTTATTTTCTTATAACAAAAACATTTAAACTATAGATGATAAAATTTTCAGTGTGAGACTTTTAACAATTTTCGTTATCTATAGCCGTTTTTTAAAAATTCAAAATATAACATATACGAAAAAATCTAAATTTTTATTATATGGTTAATATGATTGTTTAATTTATTTTGATATTAAAAAATTAAAAAATAATGGAAGATATGTAAATTGTTGTCAAATATTTATTATTAAAATCATTAGTTGTCAAATATATATTTTATTCAATTTTGGTAATTTCGTAGCTTTTATTTAAAGAAAGAATGAAAAATAATAATTGTAGATTGTTAATTAATCTCATGGTTAGTTTAATGAAAAGTATATATATTATATGTTTAGTGGACCAATATATTTATCTAGAGAATTTAAGAATCATTCTATTTTTGATACATGTCATAGTTAAAATGTTGTAATGATTCTCTTTTAATATATATATGGGATTTGCATGATCCTAGAGAAAATGAATCTTACAATATAAATGCTCTCAGAATAATTGAGCCATATATAACAGATTAAATATTGCACCCTTCATATTTTATACTTTTTCAAAAAAAAAAAAAAACCTTTCATATTTTATGAGTTACCTTTAACACATTTTTCTGAAATCGTTCCAAGACCAAATGGTCATTTAATCGCTAAAAGGTTTACTAACCAAAATTATTTATTTTGGGTGGGGTTGGGAGAAAAACATTTATTTATATATATTATACTTGTAAATAACTGCCTTACACACAGAAGAGAATAATTTTGATACATGATCGAGGCCTTAATCATTAGAAAGGCCTAATTACAAAGAACCAATATGTTGAGATAGAAAAACAAAGACATGAAAATGTTGAACTTGGTGTTGAATGCTGAGACTGAGACTCTAACGGACCCTCCTGCAATTAAGCCTGACCTCGTTACCATTCCCACTGATACTACTCATCTTGATCATGGATTTCACAAAAGCCCTCTCGTACTCTTCCATGGAAGTTGCGTATTTGGCCACAAGTTTCTTTGTAGAAGGTGTTGTGAGAAGTGCTTGGTCAGATGAGAATAGCGATTTGCCTTGCATAAGCATCTTGTAATATATATTGTCGAATGATGTCGTGCTAGCGTCCATAGTCGCTCCAGCGTTCTTAGCCTTGTTATGGGCTGGGCAAATTCCTTTCAAGCTGGCCGCAAATGATGGGTTTAATGTTGGGTCAACCTGTTTTTGTGTGCTGAAGTTGTTAATCCTATTTTGGAACGATGAGCAGTGGGCGAATCCAAGTGTGTGTCCTCCTGCAATATCATAAAACATTCCATGTTAATACTCTTGTATCATAAAAAAAAAATATATTGAGAAAACTATTATGGTATTTGTCCATTGAAACGTTAAAAAATATCACTAGACACACTGATCAGTATCCACCTAATAACTATGTTGTTTCGATGACAGCCTAAACGCCCATTTTCTATTCATAATGTATGTTTTAGTTTTTGGCATTTTTAACATACATATTATAATGAAGTTTTGCAAGTGCATTATTGGAATGTCAAGGACATCAAAATCGAGGCACTCTGTTGGTTGACACTGCTGAGCATTTAGGTGGAAAAGCGATATGATCCTTGCGCTGTATATTTAATGGATAGAGAAAATGTATAATACCAGAGAGAACAACAAGATCGTGCATAGAAAGGCCTCTTTGGCCAAAGCTTTGTTGCAGCTGAGAGATGTTGAAAGTAGGAGCTGGTAGTTGTCTTGTTTCTATTGCCTTTGATACTCTGCCATCTTTTCTCCCTTTTGGCACTTCCCATGTAGGCCCTCCAGACTATCATAACATCCATACAAATGAATTATATGGATTATTAGAACTATTAAATAGTATATAATATGTAATGGTAAGAGACTAACGAGAGCGACAGCATCTCTTGCAGCGAGTGAAACGATATCCGCACACGAGACGACACCAGGACATTGCTCTTCTAACGCCTTCTTTGCATTGTCAATCACATAAAACGCATGGAGTGAGATGTTAGGAGGTCCATCTTTCTCTGCTTTGTTCTTTCCCTTCGAGTCTAACAGCACTGACGCATCACATCCCTTTAATCAACAAAAATATTCTCCAACAGCGTTACTTCTTCACTATATATATATTATTGAAAGATTACAAGAATGTGGTGTGCAAGTAGTAGCTACCCTAACAAAGCAATCGTGGAAATGCATCCTCAAGAGCGCGGCAGGGATAGTTTTGTCATTTGACATGGCTTTCTTGACTGCATTGGTGACTATTTGGTCGGCTTGTGGACATGAATGGTCGTAGTAGTGAGGACTAAGTGCTTCAGTGTTGAATGAAATCACTAAAATGACTGTAAGAATGAGACTGAGAAAATAGACATTCATTTCGGCCAACTTTTGGAAATCTTAATTACTGACAAGATTCTTAAAAATATTTAAGAATGTATTTAGAGCGAATAGTTTGGGTTTCTTACGTGATGGAAGATTAACAAGATTTTATAGGCATAGCTGAAGGTGTTTAAGTTTTGGGTGATGGAGTTGTTAGTGAGGCGATAAGGTTGTTAAGCAAATTAGGTTATGAAGACAAGACTCGTTTGGTTGGTTGTGGTGGAGTAGAGTTTAAGCATTTGTAATATAGATTCATGAAAATGACAGATCAAAACAAAGGAAAAATGTTCAATAAATATATTATAACTGTAGTATGAGATATTAATTGTCTACGTCAAAATTATCGAACTTTTAAGAATGCTGATGGAATTTGACATTCAATAATTAATAACGAAGTAGACATGATTTGGTTTTGGTGGAGTAGAGTTTAAGATTTGCAAATTACATTCCTGAAAATGACAGCCGAATACACACAACATAAAAAAGTAAGTTCGTTACAGCAAATATAGGTGTGTGTGGTACAATTGATCTATTGTCGACGTAAATTTCTTAAGAAAGTTGATGAAACTTGACATTTGATATTAAATCTCTAAACAACCATGTCTGCTTTTTAAATATTCGAACAGCTAATAATTATGTCTGGAATAATATTATAACAACCTACCAAATCATGTCGAAACAAAAATCACGATGTGCCAAACATTATATCATTGACTCATTGTCCACATGTAAATGGCTAGCTTGATCATGGAGATGAGTTTCGCTAACTCCTCCACACCTATCAAACAATGATGTAACACCCGCCTCTCCCAACATTACCGGGGATTACCGAGTGCGGGGTTAAGGGCACCCATATCTACATATCCGACATTTTCGTGTGTCCTGTTACAGGTCTCAAGAACTTCTGGTGCGTTTCTTTTGTTACAAACCATCCATCACGGCCATTTCCGACACTTCACTTACAGTTCTGCTAAATGGATGAAAAGAGAAGGGTGAATATGACTACTCAGTGAAGTGATTCTAGACCTGAATATGACTACTCAGTGAAGTGATTCTAGATCTGTCTCTCCGCATGAACCTTTATACTGCTCTATGCGAAAGAGAATTGACTAGCCACTGTCTATCATCATTTTGAGGCAACTTAACTACAAGATTATGTAATTTTATTTCACTCAACCAATCATTGTGGGATCTCAGTCACCACTCAAGCACACACTTAGTTTTGACTCTTGTTTATCCTAGAACTCTAGGTTCTTAAAACTTGGTTCTTATAACCTCTAGATTCTTATAAAGTCTAGATTTCTGATGCACACGCAAGGAATCACTTTCCGGTCAAACATGCGTGCATCCTTCCAATCAGCCGCCGGTATGTGCAAACATCCAGGTCCAGATGAGGTTCCACCTCGGCTGATCACTTCCTGCCACCACTCGGCATTAACTCGATCTTAACCGGCGCCATTGAAACTGCTGTCGCGGTCGCCGTCCTTTCACGGCCCTCAGCCCCGCTTTCTTTTCCCTGCCGCAGTCAGTGTCCCTAGACATCACCCTTACTGGTGTCTAGTTCTATACCTATTTTTATTAACCTTTACATTTGATTCATTTCCATTTCCTTTAACCAGATTCATTTCCTTTTTTTAACCTTACTTATACACTTTCATTCATTACTAGACGCCACCCGTTCTCGGTGTCACACTCAATTCATACAACTTCCAATGACATGGATCTTAGCATTCGTCTAACCGGACCGGTTAGCAGTATTCTAGGAACCTACGTTTAATTCTTTCTAAACACCTAGCTTTCACAAACACTCAAGTCACACATTCAAATCAGAAATCCACATCAACACAAGTCAGTCCATTAAGTTCCTTTAACAGTATGAGTGTTCTTATGCAACATGATATACCATCCTAGCTTTCAATAAGGGTCTAATCAATCCTAGATCCTCATACAACAGTATAAAAGGGCATGAGAACAGATCTGGGTTCAAAACACCTCACCTAAGATTAGATTTGAGTAGATCTGAAACAAGGAAGAAGGAGAGTTCGAGATCGGCAACAACACACCACACGGCCACCACCACCACTCACAATTGCTCACGGCGAAGAGAGAGAGAGGCATGGAGAAGAGAGAGGCTCAGAGAGAGAGAGAGAGAGAGACGGCGCGAGGAGAGAGAGAGTCGCCGGCTAGGGCTTCCTTTGTCCGGAGATTTTCTGCAGATCTTCGTTCAAAGTTTCTGATGAGAAACTTA
>NC_027754.1:6473175-6488674 GCF_000695525.1 Brassica oleracea var. oleracea | reverse complement strand
TATTTATAAGAAAGAGGGGTGAGAAACCCTAGGTTTTTTTCATTGGGGCGTAGAAAGACCCATCCCCTTAATTTTTTTAAAAGGAGCCGGTTTTGGATGTTACAAATGAGTTTATCCAGTTTACATCATTTCCAAACCTGGCGATGAAAATGGTCAAAACAAAAAATCACTATTAGGAAGAAGAAAAAAGTGTAGAGAAAAACTTATTCGACTAACTCTTATCTAATAGGGAATTTACCAAAATAGAACCAAAAAAAACACAATCTTTGTCCCCTTGTTATAAAACCAACCTTAATTTGTCTTTACTGTATATTTTTTTCTAAAAATACCAAAATTAGGCATTGATTAATCAAAGAAAATATAATTTAAATTAAAACTACTTTAAATATTAAAAATGGGAATAAATATAATAAAAAATTAAAAAAAAATATCCAAATTAGGACGTTGTAGATCCTAAAATCTACACTAAGTATTTTATAGTGATCGAGAGTTTAATCTAGGGACGATAAATGATGTAGGCAACGATATCTTTAGAACACAACGATGTAATCAGTTTCCAGTAGGTAAAAATGTACTTTATTGATGAATAAGATCGAATACAATGAGTTGAACTAGATCGAATGTTACAAATGAGATCGATAAAGAAAGGATCTAAAATGGGAATGAAAACAAGGTCGATGTATGTGTGTAGCTCTCTCTCTAGGGTTTTCAACGTGTCTTGCTTCATGTTCGTTCCTCTCTCTTTATAGTGAGTCGACTTCGTCATCTTCGTAACTGCTCCGTGATCTTCGTTTCTTGTTCTGCGATCTCCGAGACCTGGAAGTCTCTGTCTCGAGCTAGAACGCCTGCTGTGGGCTTTAGTTCTTCGCGGCCCATATCTTTGATCGCGGCCCATTAGTGTATTGACCGAAATTGGGTCCAACATTTGTCCCCCAGTCTCTTTTGATTTGATCGAAAAGAAAAGAGGCGGTTAGCTTTTAACTCGGGCTTCATCGCTTAATAATCGATACGGCTCGGATTTGACCTAATGGTGATTCTTTAGAAAACCGTTGTTTGGCGCGCTTTTTTCCCCTTTTTTTATTATTTTTATCCGCAACGGCTATATCAGCCGCCGCTAGGGCGTAGCCTAGGTCATCATTATCTTTCTTGAGAATGATGATAGAGCCATTGGGGTGGCTATAAATACGTGAGGGATTTCTTCTTCTCTCAATTTTGTTTCCTCTCTCTCGTCTCTTTTTTCTTTTACCCTGAGATTCTTTGATCGTTGAGCTTGAGATGTCTTCGTCATTCAGTTTCCCTCGTCCGACTACTAAGACCGATGATCTTGAGGACCGTTACAAGGTGTACAGGGTTGATCGCACCGTCGTTCTTGATTTAGCCGGCACGACTGAGACTCCCGAAACTGTACGGGAAGGTTATTGCGGAGCCTATCTTTCTTTCTTTCACTCTTGCGGTCTTAACTTCCCGATTCCGGAGCCCATACTCGAGATTCTGGCGGAGCTTGGGTTATCGTTCACTCAAATCCTCCCGAACTTTCTTAGGTACCTTGTTGCGTTCTTGGTTAGGGCTAGGGAGGAAGATCTTTCTTTTGGCCTTGGTGAGTTCCGACACCTCGATTGGTGAAGCGGAACCAGTAGAATCCTAGTACCTTCCTTGTGTCTCCGCGCCAAGTTCGCCACATCATCGAGGACATCCCCTATCGCGATGAGAAGTGGCGCGAGCAGTTTTTCGCTTTTAAGGTGGATCGAGCGTCAGTTGGCGAATTCGATTTCTCTCGACTTTCTCGGAGTTGGGCTGAGAATATCAGTTAGTTTTTTTTTTGTCTATGTGTCGATCTTCTTTATCGGGGAATTGGTGACTCAATTTCTTGTTTTTCTTTGATCGATTCAGCTCCTTCCGGAAGTTCTTTGATGTCGGACGAGATTCGTGGTTTGATCGGGGTTCTTCGGAGAGGTCTTTCGAACTGGTCTTCGTTTGACCAAACTCGGATTCGAGCTGCCTTCGCCATGCCAGAGGGGACCAACAGGGCCTCCTTGGTTGGGGGTTCTGAGGATGAGGCGGAACAGTCCCAGGAAGTCATTGCGACTCCTTCCGTTCAGGCTCAGTCTTCAGATCGATTGGCTAGACAGCTTGTGAGGAGGTCTTCGTTTCGTACTTCTGGGTCTGCATCGAGGAACCGAGCTTTTGGTAGACCTACTTTGATCTCGATTCATGACTCCGACGATGAAGATGCTTTGGAAGATAGATAGTCTCCTGTCTCGTTGAGCCCCGGCTCGGAAGACGAGACCACTGCTGCGACTCGCAAGCGACGTCGGTCGTCGAAGGGTGCCTTGCCCGGTCCATCTCGTCCTAGGCTTGTTCCTAAAGGAGATGGTTCTTTGTTTGCGGCCCAAGGTTACCTAATTTCCCTCGCTGGTCGCATGAGGTCTGCAGGCTGCCGTCTCCCGTCTCTTGCCTCTTCGAGCGAGAAAGAAGCTTATGCCAAGGTTGCGGTGGCGAGCTCTAAGGTTCGTTTCTCACCTTCTTTCTTTTGAAAAATTGCTTCGAGGTACTTATTCGTTTGTTTCGGTTTATTCTCAGGTGATGGAAGCTTTTAACGAATACGTTGTAGGGATGGAGGATCACGTTGAGGCTTCTCGGAACGACAAGGAAATCGAGTGTATCGGTTCCGAGATTAAGAGGCTTTCGGAGGAGCTTGAAGCCACCAAGCGTGAAGGGAAAAAGGATGCCAAAAAGACTGAGGCTTTGACTGAGGATTGGAGGAGAATTCACCAGGAGAACGAGGCTCTTATGACCCAGGTGGTTGCTCAGAAGGCTAAAATCACGGCGGTTGAGGTCGAGAGGGATCAGAACATTCGTCGTGCTTCTCGTATTGTCCGTCGTGATATCGCGAAGCGATACCAAGATGTCCTCGAATCCTTGAGGGAGAAGTGGGTGAACAAGAAGAAGGAGGTGTCTGCTGAGATCCAGTTGCATGAGCTGATCGCTAACATCGACCTTCTGAACGAGCTGAAGGATGGGGGCCTAAGCGTAGATGCGGAGCTTGCTCGTTTAAAGGAGATGGAAGGAGATTGAGAAAATCTCGTTGCTTCAGCCACCGTGCCAGATTGGTCGATCTCCGAGCTCGATCTTCCTCAAATATCCGAAGATTCGGTGGATCACGTCGGGGGATCTCTGTCCCCGATGAATCCGTTTCTAGTTAATCTTTTCTGTTTAATATATATTTTTTGTATCTTGTTTTCCGCGATCTTTGATCGTGCTGTTTCAGATATTTTTAACGGATAAGTATAATGTTTCGGAATATCTTTGTTTCCTTAGCCTTCGAGATTCTTTTTGCTTAGGTCGTTGAGATACGGCGAGGCCTTGTTTTTTTTTAAAGCTTCACTTTGTTTTAGGATTTACCACAGTGCTTCGTTTAATTTTTTTACTTACCAATGGAACATGGCATCGACAAGATCGAACCCTCGCGACTCTGATAGGGTGCAAACTCGAACTGGTAGTGTTAATGCAGAACGCATTCGATCCGGAGATGTGAGCGAAGCGCTCACAGAAGTTCTTCGTGAGGAGACTCGACTTCCGCGGGCTTCAACCCAAGAGGTAAAGGACCTCGAGGGTGAAAATTCTGCTGCTTGTGTTAAGTTGAGTAGCCCAACAGGTTCGGAGGGGCGTGACCTACCTCCGACGAAGGCTAAAACGAATGGTTCAGACCATCGTCTCGGTGTTTCGGGTGAAGCGGCTGTTGCTAAACCGTTTCATTGGCAGTTTTCTCACTCCAAGGATTGTCCTATTACGGAAGACCCGAATTGTGTTGCTCACTTGGTGAGGCATTTCAAACCCACTGGGTATCCGCTCCCTTCTTTGCGAAATATGACGGAACGCGAGGCTTATGTGAAGAGGGCTGTGGCCCATGCTAAGGTCGTCCTTTTTGATATTCAATCCTTTTTGAATCTTCGGTTTGTTTTGTTTGTGCTGATATGCTATGTTCCAGGCTATGGAGGCTAAGTACGAGTTCGCGGTGACTTTAGAGAAGCGCCTGCAAGATGTTCCGCGCTCTGACGAGCTTTATGAAATAAAGAAGGTCGTTCGAGAGCTAAAGCTTGGTCTGAAGATGGCTTAGGATCGAGAGCGTCCCAATGCTGCTCAAGTGGCTGTTGCTGAAAAGCTGGGGAATCAGGCTGCTTCGCTCGAAGCTTGTCTGCGAGTTATGAGTAACGAGAGGAAATCGGCCCTCGAGCAAGTTTCTTTTTTGGAAGTGAAGGTTGAATCTTCCGCTAATAAGTTCTCTGACGACCTTCGTCATGCAACTTATGACGCAAAAAAGGCTCTGGCGGACAGCTACTTGGACGTGTTGGTATCTCTGAAGGAGAAATGGGAGAAGAAGAAGGCCGCAACTGATTGTGAAGCTCGTCTTAGGGAGGTCATGGCAAATATAGATATCTTGAAGGAGATCATGAACAATAATCTTTTGGCTTCTGACGAGTTGTTGCGGCTTAGAACGAAAGAGGTCGATGTGATGGCGATTTCGGATTTCTCCGTTGGGAAGCTCGATCTGCCTCAGATTTCGGAGGATCTGCCAGAATATTTCTTTGCTAAGGTCCCTTCTGTGGTGAATGGTACAAATGACGTGATGAAGTCCTCGGGTGGCCAGTTCGAGGATGGCGAATTTGGCATCGAAGAGTAGCTCTAGGGATTTTTGTTTCTGTTTTCCCATTTTGCTTTTGTTGCTTTATTATTATTATTATTTAATAAAGATGTGGTCATGAGTCCCAGGTTATTTGCTGTTATTTTATATTTATGCGAGGCCGATTTTTTGAGGCCGTGAGTCGATTTGTTGTAGATACTTTTATCGACGGTTTTGATTGTAACAAAACATTTTGTTAGCTAGTTTCGTCGCGCTTGTTGGCGGAGTTGGCTGCAACCGAAAACTTGATCAGGGTCCTTATTTTTAGTGAACTATCGTAATTTGGCGATTTGTAGATATAGGAAATCTGATATGCTCGAACTGCAAAGTCTAAGAACTGTAATTATTAAGATGTCGGGTTCTGGTTTATTACAGATTTGGGAATAAGAAGGCAGTTTAATCTTTTTTCACTTAAGGTCGATATTGTCGTGCCATTGTTCTTCGGGTGTTGTGATACGCACCCTTCGAGCTTTGTGGTTGGAGGGTGACTAGAATCGTGTCGTGATTTGCCTACGTACCCTCATCGAGGGATCAAGTCATAACGTAGTTCGATTATTTTCCCAGGGATAAGGTCTGTTGTTCGATGGTTCGTGTACATGGGTACATCTGTTGTTGGTTTTGGCTGCTTGATTAAGAGTGTTGCTCGTTGTCTTTGAAGCTTGCGAGGTAACATGTCCTGGAGCTCTTCTGGCTTCCTCTGATAGTCTCGACTCCTTTTGCGGTTGGAAATTTCAAGCACTAGTGATATGTTGAGGGTACTGCCTTCATGCTATATAGCCAAGGCCTTCCAAGGATGGCGTTGAACGGGGCTGGACGGTCTATCACGATGAATTCTACGATTTTTCTAACTTCTCCAGCGGTCACCGCGAGCTCGATTGATCCAAGGGAGTAGGTGGTTTCTCCTGCGAATCCGATGAGGGGAGTTCGTTCTTGCTTTAGGAGTGCTTTGGTGAATCCCATTCTTTTGAACGCATCGTAGAAGACGACGTCAGCCGAGCTTCCGCTGTCGATCATTACTCGAGATTATTCGCAACCGCCGACGTCGAGTCGTATCACGAGAGCATCGTCGTGTGGTTTATCGATATCTGCGGTCTCATTTTCGTCGAAGGGGATTTCGTAGTCGGGACCTGATAGGGGCTCTCTCACTCCTACGTTGTTTTCAGCTCTCCGTTGGTATGCTTTGATTGAGTTGACTGAATTGCCGAACTTGGAACTTCCGTAAATGAAGTCGATTCGTTTTTTGCCTTTGTCGTGGGCCGGAAAATTCCATCTCTTGGTTAGTGCTGGTCGGTAGTGTCTCTGTCCCCCAGACAGGTTGTTGTTAGGGGATTTTTGTGTACAAGCGATCCGTGCTCAGCTCTATGGAATGATAGGAGGAAGGAGACATGTCATTGAGTATATTCTCCTGCTTTGATAGTTGATAAACCAAGAGATCCTACTCTTAGGATACTGCCATATGGGTATGGGAAAGTATAGTTCATCGGTGCCTTAGCAACAGCATGGGAGATTGGTCATTAGGCGGGGGCCGCCTATCGATAGTGAAGATCGCGGGGTCTTCATGATCTGTGATCGATGGTTCCGGCTACGAAGGTTGGTCCTTGGGGGCCTCCTGATCTGTACTTGATGGTTCCGGCTACCAAGGTCGGTCCTTGGGTATCTATGCACGGGACCATGGAAGGTGTTTGGATTTATAGCTGCATCCTTTACTGAGGATTGCCTACGTACCCTTCAGGGGGGGGGGGGATCAAGCCGTTTGTAGTTCATGTATATGGAGGCACGAAGCCTCGTTGGGCGCGGAGTCTGATGGAGGCACGTAGCCTGATGGAGACGCGTAGCCTAATGGAGGCATGTGGCTTAGGGAGCACGGGGCTCTAGTGGGAACATGGCCTAATGGGCACGTAGCCTTGGGAGCACGGGGCTCTAGTGGGCACATGGCCTAATGGGCACGTAGCCTTG
This sequence comes from Brassica oleracea var. oleracea, assembly GCF_000695525.1. Classification (NCBI taxonomy): domain Eukaryota; kingdom Viridiplantae; phylum Streptophyta; class Magnoliopsida; order Brassicales; family Brassicaceae; genus Brassica; species Brassica oleracea. The sequence goes on along the minus strand of NC_027754.1, from coordinate 6,482,037 downwards.
GGAGCATGGGGCTCTAGTAGGTACATGGCCTAATGGGTACGTAGCCTTGGGAGCACGTAGCTTTGTAGTTGGTAGGAGTCATCTGTTCTAGGGGGCACATGGCCGGAACAGATAGTAGACCTGTCTATATGCTGCAGTGAGCATGATGTGTCGAGGCGCTTCAGTGAGCATGGAGGGACCCTGCTGATGAGCTGGAGATCATGGCCTGAGCCAATAAGTTGAGTTTTAGATGTGCTGCAGTGAGCATATCTCTTCATCTGGTTGATAGTAATTACAGGGATTCATCGGTTGTGAGCTTGTTGATGAAGATGGTCCTCTAGGTGCGAAACCTTGCCTTGGCGGCTGTAGAGTTGATGAGGTCTGGTCATGGACGTCGTGGACCTCCTTCTTTAGGTTTAGAAACCTATATTTATAGTGGAGGTCGTGCCTCCCTCGTTGGATTTGGAAATATTCATTATATCCATAGATAATAGTATATTTCCCTTTTTCTTAAGGGAGGTCATATGTATTGGAATACTTCCTCTTTTTCTTGGATCTTGGGAGACTCATTCTTGTCCAAGCTGGTACCTTATTAAAGGAAGATTTCCATTTATCCTAAGGCAGGATAAATCATTCGGCCTGGAAGCCGGAGGCAGGACCCAGGCCCGGAGGCAGGGACCCGGAACCTGGAGGTAGGAACCCGGAACCTGGAGGCAGGAACCCGAAAGCTGGAGTAATCTCTTCATAGAATATTTTTCCCCAACAGTTTGCCCCTTATTTTCTGGTTTCATGTTTGAAGGCAGGAAATAACATGATTTTCTTCATAGGACTTCATGAGTCTCACCATGGTATCAAGTTCCTTGTTGAATTTGGAGTAGGACGTCGGCTTGTAGCATGGGCCATCAAACTCCCTTGTCGATAGTGCTCAGATGTACTTGCGGTCGGTATGAAAGGATTCATAGCCTGATTGGAGATATATCGCCTGGAGAATGGGCAATAATCCTTGATCCCATGCAGAGACATGGTAGACATGCTTCAATGGGCATGTGTTTGGTCTCTAGTTATACCCTTGATTCGATGACCTGGAAGTGGATAATCAGAAAGAACCACCATGTAGGACCTAGTAAATGCTCTAAAGGCGGACATCACTATCGCGTATGATCAAGTTGACCCTGTAACACTTTCTTCTTCTCCTTTATAAGGATGAGATGTTGCCCCCATGTGGTGATTTGTCGGAGTTGACCGAAGGTTTGATGGAGAAGCCGGGAGCGTTTGCATAAAGGGTGATGCTTCTGCTCATACCCCAGATGTTTATGCTGCTTCTGTAGCTATACTCGGCCTTAGTTCAGGCAGGACTTCAGTTTGCATTCCTTGAGGCTCTCAGGACCCAGAAATTCTGAGAGGGAGAATCTTGGCGAGGCTAAGGATTAGGGGGGTGTGGAGGTTTAATAAGACCCGGAGGCCGAAACTGAGGATCCTCATGCTTGATCCTGCTGGCCTTGCTTGCGCCTCTTGAGCTTGTAAAAGCTGTAATGGACTTTCATTCAGGTCTTTGTGCCGGTTTAGCATACTTGATGCTCCTTGAGGTTTTGATGTTGTAGCTGTAGCTTCTTGCCTCGTCTCGAGATTGTACCTTGACTTTTGGCAGGGGGGGGGGGCGTTCAACATTTTCGTCTTGGTACTTGGAGATAACATAGTTGACTCTTGGTACCGGAGTAGAATTCTTGGACATGTTGTTTGTGGTGAGCAGTAGTGTCCATGCCGAATAGAGAAGGTGGAACCGCTAGTTGAACTTTGCCATTGATTCTTGGCCACTCTCAGCTATGTAATATTGCAATCTACCCCCGGAGGTAGGCTACAATCAATGTTATGATGGCCTTGTGTCGTGCTTTCTTGGAACCTGGAGGATCCTGGGCATGTTTTCCAAGAATCTGAAGATTTAGAGATACATCCTTCTGAAACTCATGGCTCTTGGATGCGATTCTTCATAAATCGGAGGTTGTATGGACTTTTTGGCCAGGAACCCGGAGACTGGATGGACTTTCGTCCTTGAACCCGGAGGCTGAATGAATTTTGTCCAGGGACCCGGAGGCTGTAGGATGAATACCTTCTTCAAACCCGGAGGTTTTAGGATGTAACCCTTTTGGACCCTGAGGTTTTAAGGTGTTATGTCGAGCTCTGCCCCTGTGAGTAAGCTGCTCTTAATCATGTGCGACATTGCCCTCCGCCTCCGTAGGTAGACCACTATCAATGTCGTTTTTTAGATGTTGCATTCTAACACTCTTAAATAAGCCGCTATCAACATTTGTTTATAAGTTCGTAAACTTTCAGACGGGTATCGTATTCCACCTCCCTTTGGTAGGTTTCTATTGATATGGATTCCCCTACGAAGGATCCATGGACCTTCGTTTCTGGCCCGGAGGCCATTTATAACCCGGAGGTGTTTTATGAACCCGAAGGTCGTTTTGAACCCGAAAGTCAGTTTTGGACCCGAAGATTATGTGGGAATCCGGAGTTTCTCCTTTAGATCCTTAGATCGTATCTGGACCCAGAGGTTTTGTGGGAACCCGGAGGTTCCTTCAGCCCCTGAGGTCGTATTAAGGAACCTGAGGTCAAATAAGGACTCGGAGGTCGTTTGGGAACCCGAAGGTTCCTTCAGACCCCGAGGTCTTATTTAGGACCCGTAGGTCGAATAAGGACCCATAGGTCATTTGGAACCCAGAGGTTCCTTTATACCCTGAGGTCGAATAAGGACCCAGAGGTCGTTTGGTAACCCGGAGGTTCCTTCAGCCCCTGAGGTCGTATTTCGGACCCTGAGGTCGAATAAGGACCTGGAGGTCGTTTGGGAACCCGGAGGTTCGTTCTGACCCTAAGGTCGTTTTTAGGACCCGAAGGTCGTTTTTAGGGGCCTGAGGTCGAATAAGGACCCGATGGTTCCTTCAGACCCTGAGGTCGTATTTAGGACCCGGAGGTCGTATTTAGGACCCGAAGGTCGTTTGGGAACCCAGAGGTTCCTCTAGACCCGGAGGTCGTTTGGGAACCGGAGGTTCCTTCTGGACCGGAGGTCGTTTTGAACCCAGAGGTTGCTCTAGACCCGGAGGTCGTTTTGAACCCGGAGGTTGCTCTGGACCCGGAGGTCGCTTGGGAACCCGGAGGTTCCTCTAGACCCGGTGGTCGTTTTGAACCCGGGGTTATATAAGAACCTGGAGGTTTACCTTTTCCAGTTCCTGAGATCTTTTCAGGACCCGGAGACTGCATGGGGACCCAAAGGTTCTTAATAACCCGGGGGTTCTGATCTAATAACCGTGAGGTTATCTTTAGACCCGGAGTTCGTAAGAACCCAAAATATTTGGTATTGCAGGCACCGTACTCCGCCTTCCTAGGTAAGACTTCTCCCTGTACCTGTTTGGATTTCGCATTCTGCCGCTCGGAAGCTGGCCACTATCGAGTTCCTATGTTGTATTCTACTTCTGCAGGAAGTCACTGACAGTCTTAGAGGGTGCCGGTGTCGGTGTTATAACCCAAGTGCCAGGCTTACGCTGCCTTCCACGTCTGGAGAAGCAGAATTTAGATTGCTCCCTGTATTTCACAGTACTTTTGCAATGAATATATACCATGTGTTCCCTGTATTGTGTAGCTCGTAGCTTTTTAATACATGTACTTTTCACAATGGTACTCTAGGGACCCCGATGCGCCTGAAGCTGCACAGGGGTTTTAGGTAGTTTTGAGAGCATACTCAGGCTTCCGCTTACCAATTCCTCCTTTATGTCTCATACCCATTATCGTTGCCTGTACAAACTCTGAGTTTGAATACAATACTTTCCACAATGGTACTCTAGGGACCCTGATGCTCCCTGCCTGAGAGTAAGTGTGTAAGCTCCTCAGGCAGTACCTTGCATTATATGTAATATGTTAGGGTCAAAATCGGTCACGACGGAATCAATGTCTGAAAGTCCGTAAAAATCGGCATGAATGTTTTTACGAAAAATAAATCTTCGGAAAAGATTTATTCTTGAGAAGAGCCCTGCGGAAGAAACAGGAGACATCCGAGAAAAGCCCGAAAAAGGTCGCACGGTCGCTACATAGCGACCGAGCTCGAGCCAAGTTCGGTCACCACGTAGCGACCGAGCACACGTCCCGCTCGGTCGCTACGTAGCGACCGAGCTCGAGCCAAGCTTGGTTGCTACGTAGCGGCCGAGCATCCGTCCCGCTCGGTTGCTACGTAGCGACGGAGCGTCCATCTCGCTAGGTCGCTACGTAGCGACTGAGCGTCCATCCCGCTCGGTCGCTACGTAGCGAACGAGCGTGCGTTCCGTTCGGTCGCTACGTAGCGACCGAGCTCTTCCGAAACGTCGATACGACACGAATCCATGCATTCTCGTCTACCCTTCGATGCTGTCTCCCGAAGACCATAGCGAACCCATTTCATGTTTTCCGCCATTTGAAGTCATCAATCAAACTTTACGATAAAAACTACGGAAAGTTGTTTTTTATCGAAAGAAGTCGTAATAAACGCTTCAAGTCGAAAGACGGCCCAAAGGGACCTAAAGCATGACTCGAAGCCTACCTTACGATTTCTTAACCAGCAGCCCATAAACCGTGGGACGGTTTACGCTTGGTTCGCAAGGAAAGATAAATGTCAAGTTTCCGCAGATAAATACGAAACTTTGAATATAATTACGAACATCGGGAAAAATGGAATATCTCTATTTTTAGGCTATGACGTCTTAAGGGCAGAAAGGGAAAAGCGTAAACCGACCTAGGAGCGATTATATAAGAAGTCCTAGGCGAGAGGCATGGGGGACAACTTTTTAGACTCAGAACTCTCGGTACTTAGAAACTCTGAGGCATTATTCTCGACATGCTCTGTTTCCATGACTGGCACCCGATTACCAGACGAACGTGCACAAGCAGTTCGATTTCTTAGTTCACTCTTAAACTACGTTCGGCTTGATCCTCGAAAGGGGTACGTAGGCAGCCTTTCATAAGGTTCAGTCCGAAATCAATCAAAAACATTTTCTGTATTTTCTTTGTCTTTTGTTATCGAGCTGCGAGTCAACTAGGTTTGACCTTTTAGGCCGCTAGAACTAGGTAACTCGCTGACAGCCTTTGCGGCCAAAGCTTTTATGATCTCTTGTAATGATCGCAACGCTCTCATGCGGACTCGTAATAAGATCTACTGTTTTCTCTAAACTCGTTTGTTATCTTTTCATGATTTCCGCATATATTTGGTCACTTGCCGTTGGCTCTCGCAGAGATCCGGGACCTCTGGGAAATTAGGGTTTTCCTAGTTTCCTAATTTAAACGTAAATCGACAGTGTAAATTTTGGTTCCCACATAATATGCTCCCTGCCTGAGAGTGAGCGTGTAAGCTCCTCAGGCAGTACCTTTCCATTATATGTAATATGCTCCCTGCCTGAGAGTAAGCGTGTAAGCTCCTCATGCAGCACCTTGCATTATACGTACTTCGTATCCCTCATGGGAGTAGGCTCTTGAGCAGGAGTACTATATTTGACCGCATACTATGGCTTGCCAGCCCATTCCTGCGATTGTCAAATATTTTCCATGCGTCATATGTGTGGGTTTCCACTTATGCACAAGATCACAAGATCTAGTAATTCCCTTTTATTGATCTGGAGGCATGGATGGATGCAGGGGTCGGAGCCGGAGCTTCTCTCAACAGGAACCTGGAGGCCGGTGTCCTGCACGAGGCCTAGATGATATTTCCCAACCAGTTTGCCCATTATTTCTAGATTTCGTCCTCGAACTCGGGGAATAACCTGTGCACTCAAGTCAACCGGAGTTGCTCATTCTCAGCAGGCTTCCCTTGGGCAGGTCATCGCTCCAGTAATCCTTCTTTCCCAGGTTCTTCTTAGGTCTGGACCGCGTTCGAACCGGAGGAGAACAAATTTTCCCGGGATAGACCAGGGTATAGTAGACGTTTCCATGTCCTAGACTTTCTTAGAGATGACCCGGCGAGGTTCAGGACCTTGGTTGCATTTCATTGGATCTCAAGACTTATTCATGGGGCTCATGGCCTGAAGTAGTTCTCTCCTGGTTGGCGCAAAGCCTGATGGAGAGAAGTTCAATGCTTCAGTGGGCATCAACGTCAGCTTGCCGTGTTTGAACCTGGAGGAGAGTTGATTTCCCCGAGATAGACATGAGTCTGATGGATATTCCTAGGCCTGTGGCTTGTTTAGGTCGATTGACCTAGGGAAATTCAGGATCCTGGCCTTGCATGTCAATGGATGGCAAGACTCGTAGGTTTGGCTGGTGAAGATCACTTGTATCTGTTGAAATCTGCTGTAGGTGATCTGTTGCCCCGCTCGGAAGTAGGAATTCTTGATCTCGGATTCGCATTGCAGTGATAAACGTGATCTGTCTTCATGGCGCAGGACCTAGGTGGCGCATAGCCACATATTTCCTAGATCCGAATGGCACATGACCGGGGAAAGGAAACGAATTATCGATTAACTTCTTGCTTATGTTCCCCCGTGATTGGATATCGGCTGGAGGATGATCTTCTGAAAAACATTGTTGGGGTCACAAACGGTTACGACGAAGTTAACGTCCAAATCCCCGAAGAAGAAAAATGTAGAAAACTTATTTGACAAATATATACGAAAATCATGAAAGGCTTTTTGACCCCAAAAACGGTTACGACGAAGTTAACGTCCAAATCCCCGAAGAAGAAAAACGTAGAAAACTTCTTCTTTACGAAAAAGCTTTGCGGAAGAAACGCGAGTCATCGGACAAGAGCTCGAAAAGGATCGTTACACAGCGACCAAACACGTGCTCCGCTCGGTCGCTGCGTAGCGACCGAGTTCGAGCCAAAGCTCAGTCGCTACGTAGCGACCTAGTTCGAGCCAAAGCTCAATCGCTACGTAGCGACCAAACGTCCATTCCGTTCGGTCACTACGTAGCGATCGAGCTCTAGCCGGAGCTTGGTCGCTACGTAGCGACCGAGCTCGAACCAAATTTTGGTCGCTACGTAGCGACCGAGCTCTTCCGAAACGTCGATACGACATCAGTCCATGCATTCTCATCTACCCTTTGATGCTATCTCCCGAATACCGTAGCGAACCCATCTCACGTTCCCCGCCATTTCTAAGTTATCAGTCAAACTTTACCGTAACAACCGCGGAAAGTTCATTCTTTATCGAAAGAAGCCGTAATAAACGCTTCGAGTCGAAAGACCGCCCAAAGGGACCTAAGACACGACTCGAGGCTGAACTTACGAACCAAATGTTGGTTTCCGCTTGGTTTGCAAGGGAAGATAAGTGTCAAGTTTCCACGGATAAATACGAAATTTTGAAGATAATTACTAAGATCGGAAAAAATGGAATATCTCCATTTTTATGCTATGGCGGCTTAAGGGCAGAAGAGGAAAAGCTTAAACCGACCTTGGAGCCAGTATATAAAGGGTCCTAGGCGGGAGGCATGAGGGAGGACTTTCACAGCAAACTTAGCACTTAGAGCAATTTTAGGCAATTTTCCGTTTTTGTTATTCGAGCTGCGACTCAATTAGGGTTTTACCGTCTTAAGGTTTTAGAACTAGGAATCTCGCCGACAGCTCTCGTAGCCCAGGCACTTACCTTGTTGTAAACGCTCAAACGCAGATTCGGAATAAGAATTATCTTGCTCCCTTTTTCGATTTCTTATTTCATTACTGTTCTCGTTTTGTGTTCTGATTGCTTGGCGTGTGGTATTAGCAGATATCCGGGACCTTTGGAAAATTAGGGTTTTCCTAGTTTCCTTATTTAAACGGAAATCGACAGTACAAATTTCGGTTCCACAGTTTGGCGCTAGAAGGAGGGGGGCTACGGATCAATCTAACTCTCAACCACATCACGCTCAACCAGACATGTCAACTGACGACACGGATAATGTGCAGACTCCTCTTAACGGAGGCAGAGGCACTGATCTCCATACTCCCGCAGCGGACGTATCCGCGGCCAACGCACCAGCCAACGCCGCGGTGCTCGAGGATTTTAAAAAGATGTTCGCCACCTACGAAAAAAGGTCGGAAGAACAGGATAAGCTCGTGAGCACCTTGACAAAAAAAGTTGAAACTTTAACGGCAACGACTCGAGCAATCCGCCACCGTGGGACCACTAAAGTCCGCGGGAAAAGACTCGATTTTGCAACCCCACTCAACAGGCCTGGAGCCGCCCAGGAATGACCTTCGGGTCAAAACCCTAGCGAGAAGTCTCCCGTCGAAAGGGGAAACTCCGAAAGCCCTCCGCCTCCCGCGAACTCTTCGGAGGACAACGGAGTCGAGCAAGTTGACCTGGATCCTAGCAATGTCTCCAACAATACTGATGAGGACGCTGACAGACATCTAAGAAGGACCAGAAGCCGATTCACTCGGGAAAGCTCTCCGTTCGACAAACCAATGACAGAAGATGAGGAAATCCTCTATTGGAACGAACAGGAAGATCTGGCTGAAAAACAAACCGAGCTCACTCGCAGTAAACGCCGACAAGTGCGGAAACCTGCTGACGAGACGTCGCGGATATACCCGATCTTCGCGACTATATCACCAAGACTGCGGCAGAAGTAAGAGCCGTAAAATCTCAAATCCATCATGCTACGAGCGCGGCCCCCGAGATCGACAGACTGCTAGAAGGGGCTCGGAAGACCCATTTCACCGCTCGCATCTCAGATACGAGGGTATCCGATCCCGTAAAAATCAAAGTACAGAAGTATGATGGTACGACTGATCCGAGCGCGCTCCTTCAGGCTTTCCACATCACGATGGGAAGAGCGACACTGAAGGACGGCGAGAGAGACGCCGGCTACTGCCGCCTGTTCGTCGAGAATCTAGAAAGAGCAGCCCTCGAATGGTTCGCGCGCCTTAAACGAAACTCTATCGGGAGTTTC